>NW_022097835.1:0-103601 GCF_006542625.1 Nomascus leucogenys
TATGGAATGGAATGGAATGGTGAAATACAACGTAAGCTGAAAGTGTGGCATTGCAATCCAGCAAAGGTGACAGATTGAGAACTTGTTGAAAGAAAGGAATAGAATAGAATAGTGAGAAATGGAATGGAATGGAATGGATGGAATGGAATGGAATGGTAAGGTATGGAATGAAACGGAATGGAGTGCAATGGAATGGAAAGGAACGGAATGGAATGGAATGGAATGGAATGGAATGGAATGGATTGGTGAAAAATAATGTGAGCTAATATTGAGCCACCGCAATCCAGCCAGGGAGACAGATTTGGATCTTATTGAAAGAAAGGAATAGTATAGGACAATGTGGAATGGAATTGAGTGGAAATGAATGGAATGGAATGGAATGGCAAGGAATGGAATGGAATGGAATGGAATGGAATGGAATGGAAAGGAATGGAACCGAATGGAGTGCAATGGAATGGAATGCAACCGAATGGATTGCAATGGAATGGAATGGAACGGAATGGAATGGAGTGGAACGGAAGGGAAAAGAAGTACGGAAAGGAATGGAAAGGAATGGAATGGAATGGTATGGTATGGAATGGAGTGGAGTGAAATGGAATGGAATGGAACAGAACAGAACGGAATGGAACTGAGCAGAACGGAATGGAATGGAATGGAACTGTGAAATAAAATATGAGCTGACGTTGGGCCACTGCAATCCATCCAGTGTGATAGATTGAGAATTTGTTGAAAGAAAGGAATAGAATAGAATAGTGTGGAATGGAATTGAGTGGAATGGAATGGAATCAAAGGGAAAGGAATGGAGTGGAATGGAATGGTATGGAATGGAATGGAATGGAATGGAATGGAATGGAAGGAGCTCAATTGAACGGAATGGAATGGAATAGAATGGAATGTAATGTAATGGAGTGGAATGGAACGGAATGGAGTGGAACGGTGAAATAAAATTTGAGCTGACATGGTGCCACGGCAATCCCACCAGGGTGACAGATTCCGAACTTGTTGAAAGAAGGGAATAGTATAGAATAGTGTGGAATGGAATGGAATGGAATGGAATGGTTTGGAATGGAATGGAATGAATGGAAATGAATGGAATGGAATTTAATGCAATGGAATGGAATGGAATTGAATGGATTGTAATGCAACGGAATGGAACGGAATGGAATGAAATGGAATGGAATGGAATGAAATGGAACGGAATGGAATGGAACGGTGAAATAAAATGTGAGCTGACATTATGCCACTGCAATCCAGCCGTGGTGACAGATTGAAAAATTGTTGAACGAAAGGAATAGAATAGAATAGTGTGGAATGGAAGAATGGAATGGAATGGAATGGAATGGAATGGAATGGAATGGATTGGAATGGAATGGAATAGATTGGAATGAAATGGAGTGCAATGGAACGAAATGGAATGGAATGGAACGGAACACAACGGAACAGAACGTAACGGAACGGAATGGCCTGGAATGCAATGGTGAAATAAAATGTGAGCTGATATTGTGCCACTGCAATCCAGACAGAGTGACATATTGAGAACTTGTTGGAAGAAAAGTATAGAACAGAATAGTGTCAAATAGAATAGAGTGAAACGGAATGGAAATGAATGGAATTGAATGGAAGAGAATGGAGCAAAACGGAACGGAATGGAACTGAATGGAATGGAATGGAATGGAATGGACGGAATGGAGTGCAATGGAATGGAATGGAACGGAATAGAATGGAATGGAATGGAACGGAACAGAATGGAATGGGATGGAATGGAATGGAATGGAATGGTGAAATAAAATGTGAGTTGACATTGTGACACTGGAATCAATTAAGGGCGACAGATTGATAAATTATTGAAAGAATAGAATAGAATATTGTGTAACAGAAAGGAATGGAATCAAAGCAATGGAATGGAATTGAACAGAATGGAATGGAGCACAGGGGAACAGAATGGAATGGAATGGAATGAAATGGAATGGATTGGAATGGAATGGAACGCTGAAATAAAATATGAGCTGACATTGTGCATCAGCAAACCAGTCAGTGTAACAGATTGAGATCTTGTTGAAGGAAAGCAATAGAAGAGAATAGTGTGAAATGGAATGGAATGAAATGGAATGGAGAGCAATGGAACGGACTAGAATGGAATGGAATGAAATGATATGGAATGGAATGGAATGGAATGGAATGGAATGGAATGGAATGGAATGGAATGGAATGGAATTGAGTGGAATGGAAAGGAATGGAATGGAATGGAACGGAGAAATAAAATGTAAGCAGACACTGTGCCACTGCAATCCAGCCAGGGTGACAGATACAGAACTGCTTGAAAGAAAGGAGAAGAATAGAATTGTGTCAAATGCAATGGAATGGAATGGAATGGAATGGATTGCAATGGAAAGGAAAGGAAAGGAAAGGAATGGAATGGAATGGAATGGAATGGAATGGAATGGAATGGAATGGAATGGAATGGTGAAAGAAAATGGGAGCTGACACTGTGCCACTGAAATCCAGCCAGGGTGACATATTGAGAATTGTTGAAACAAAGAAGTAGAATAGAATAGTGTGCAATGTAATGGAATGGAAACGAATGGAATGGAATGGAATGGAATGGAATGGAATGGAATGGAATGGAATGGACTGCAACGGAATGGAATGGAATGGAATGGAATGGAATGGAATGGAATGGAATGGAATGGAATGGAATGGAATGGAATGGAGTGCAATGGAATGGAAAGGAACGGAATGGAATGGAATGGAATGGAATGGAATGGAACGGAACGGAACGGAATGGAATGGAATGGAATGGAATGGAATATAATGAAATGGAAAGTAATGGATTGTAATGGCTAACGGAATGTAATAGAATGTAATGCAATGTAATGCAATGGTATGGAATGGTATGGTATGGAATGGAATGGAGTGCAATGGAATGGAATGGAACGCAAAGGAATGAAACGGATTGGAATGGAATGGAATGAATTGCAATGGAATGTAATTGCAAGGAATAGCATGGAATGGAATGGAATGGATTGGAACGGTGAAATAGAATGTGAGCTGACATTTTGCCACTCCAATCAAGCCAGTGTGACAGATTGAGAACTTCTTGAAAGAAAGGAATAGAATGGAATAGTGTGGAATGAAATAGAATGGAATGGAATGGAAAGGAATGGAATGGAATTTAATGGAATGGAATGGAGTGGAAAGGAATGGAGTGCAAAGGAACGCAATAGAACAGAATGGAAGGAAATGGAATGGAATGAAATGGAATGGAATGGAATGGAATAGAGTGCAATGGAATGGAATGGAACCAAATGAATTAAATAGAATAGAATGGAATGGTGAAATAATATGTGAGCTGACATTCTGCCACTGCGATGCAGCCAGGGTGAGGGATTGAGAACTTGTTGAAAGAAAGGAATGGAATAGAATAGTGTGGAGTGGAATGGAATGGAATGGAATGGAATGGAATGGAATGGAACGGAACGGAACGGAATGGAATGGAATGCAATGGAATGGAATGGAACAGAATTGAATGGAATTGAAGGAAATTGAACGGAATTGAAGGTAATGAACGGAATTGATTGGAATGAAATGGAATGGAATGGAATGGAAAGAAACGGTGAAATAAAATGTGAGCTGACATTGTGCCACTGCAATCCAGCAAGGGTTGCAGAATCAGAACTTGTTGAAAGAAAGGAATAGAATAGAATAGTGTGGAATGGAATGGAATGGAATGGAATGGAACGGATTGGAATGTATTGGAATGTAATAGAATGGACTGGAGTGCAATGGAAAGGAATGGAACGTAACGGAATAAAATGGAATTGAAGGGAATGGAATGGAATGGAACGGTATGGCATGGAATGGAATTAAATGGCGAAATAATATGTGAGCAGATATTGTGCCACTGCCATCCAGCCAGGGTGACAGATTGAGAACTTATTGAAAGAAAGGAATAGAATAGAATAGTGTGGAAAGAAATGGAATGGAATGGAATGGAATGGAAAGGAATTGAACGGAATGGAGTGCAATGGAACGTAATGCAACGGAAAGGAACAGAATGGATTGCAAAGGAACATAATGGAGTGGAATGGAATAGAATTGAATGGAACGGCATGGAATGGAATAGAATTGAATGGAACGGCATGGAATGGAATAGAATTGAATGGAACGGCATGGAATGGAATGGAATGGAGTGCAATGGAATGGAATGGAATGGAATGGAATGAAATGGAAGGGAATGGAATACAATGCAAGGGAATGGAATACAATGCAATGGAATGGAATGGAATGGAATGAAATGGAATGGAATGGAATGGAATGGAATGGAATGGAATGGAATGGAATGAAATAGAATGGAATGGAACAGAATGGAATGGAATACAACGGTGAAATAAAATGTGAGCAGACATTGTGTCAATGTAATCCAGCCATGGTGACAGATTGAGACCTTCTTCAAAGAAAGGAATAGAATAGAATAGTGTGGAATGGAAGGGAATGCAATGAATGGAAAGGAGTGCAATGGAATGGAATGGAATGGGAATGGAATGGAGTGCAGTGGAATGGAAAGGAATGGAATGGAATGGAATGGTATGGAATGGAATGGAACTGGATGGAATGGAGTTCAATGGAACGGAATGGAATGAAATGGAAAGGAATGGAATGGAATGGAATGGGAATGGAATGGAGTGCAGTGGAACGGAAAGGAATGGAATGGAATGGAATGGGAATGGAATGGAGTGCAGTGGAACGGAAAGGAATGGAATGGAATGGAATGGTATGGAATGGAATGGAAATGGATGGAATGGAGTTCAATGGAACGGAATGGAATGAAATGGAAAGGAATGGAATGGAATGGAATGGAATGGAATGGAATGGAATGGAATGGAACGGTGAAATAAAACGTGAGTTGACATTCTGCCACTGCAAACCAGCCAGGGTAACAGACTGAGAAAATGTTGAAATAAAGGAATAGAATAAAATAGTTTGTAATGGAATGGAAAGGAATGGAATGGTATAGGATGGAATGGAGTGCAATGGAATGGAATGGAACAGAACGCAATGAAATGGAATGGAATGGGATAGAATGGAATTGAATGGAATGGAATGAATCGCTGAAATAAAATGTGAGCTGATATTGAGCCACTGCAATCCAACCAGGTTGACATATTGAGAGCTTGTTGAAACAAATGAATAGAATAGACTATTGAGGAATGGAATGGAAAAGAACGGAGTGGAATGGAATGGAATGGAACGGTGAAATAAAGTTTGAGCTGATTTTGTGCCACTGCAATACAGCCAGGTTTAGAGATTGAGAAATTGTTGAAAGACAGGAAAAGAATAGAATAATTTGGAATGGAATGGAAACATGGAATGGAATGGAATGGAATGGAATGGAATGGAATGGAATGGAATGAAACGGTGAAATAATATGTGCGCTGACACAGTGCCACTGCAATCCAGCCAGGGCGACATACTGAGAACTTGTTGAAAGAAAGGAATAGAATAGAATTGTGTGGAATGGAATGGAATGGGATGGAATGGAATGGAATGAAACGGTGAAATAATATGTGCGCTGACACAGTGCCACTGCAATCCAGCCAGGGCGACATACTGAGAATTTGTTGAAAGAAAGGAATAGAATAGAATTGTGTGGAATGGAATGGAATGGGATGGAATGCAATGGAACGGAATGGAAAGGAACGGAATAGAATGGAATGGAATGGAATGGAATGGAATGGAATGGAGTGAAATGGAGTGGAATGGAATGTAACGGTGAAATAAAATGTGAGCTGACATGGTGCCATTGCAATACTGCCAGGGTGACAGATTTAGAACTTGTTTAAAGAAAAGAATAGAATAAAATAGAATAGTGTGCAATGGAAAGGAATGGAATTGAATGGAGTGGAAAGAAATGGAATGGAATGGAAAGGTGAAATAAAATGTGAGCTGACATTGTGCCACTGCAGTCCAGCCAGGGTGGGAGATTTAGAACTTGTTTAAAGAAAGGAATAGGATAGAATAGTGTGGAATTGCATGGAGCGGAGTGGAATGGAACGGAACGTAATGGAATGGAATAGAGTAGAAAGGAATGGATTGGAGTGGAATTGATTGGAAGGGAATGGAAGGGAATGTAATGGAAAGGAAAGTATTGTATTGCTATGGATCAGAATGGAATGGAGTGGAATGAAGTTGAATGGAATGGAATGGAAAGGAATGGAATGGAATGGAGTGGAGTGGAATGGAATGGAATTGAATGGAATGGAAAGGAATGGAATGGAATGGATTGGAGTGGAATGGAATGGAATGGAATGGTGAAATAAAATGTGAGCTGATAATGTGCAACTGAAATCCAGCCAGAGGGACAGATTGAGAAGTTGTTGAAAGAAAGGAATAGAATAGAATAGTGTGGAATGGAATGGAAAAGAGTAGAATGGAATTGATTGTAAATGAATCAAATTGAAGGGGTGCAATGGCAGGGAATGGAACGGAAAGGAATAAAATGGAATGGAATGGAATGGAATGGAATGGAATGGAATGGAATGGAATGGAATGGAATGGTGAAATAAAATGTGAGCTGACACTGAGGAATTGCAATCCAGCCAGGGTGACAGATTGAGAATTTATTGTAAGAAAGGAATAGAATAGAATAGTGTGGAATGGAATGGAATGGAATGGAATGGAATGGAATGGAATGGAATGAAATGGAGTGCAATGGAACGGAATGGAAAGGAATTTAATGAAATGAAATGGAATGGAATGGAATTTAATGGGATGGATTGCAATGGTGAAATAAAATATGAGCTGACATTGTGACAATTAAAATCAGCCAGGGTACAGATTGAGAACTTTTTGAAAGAATGGAATAGAATAGAATAGAAGAATGTGGAATGTAATGTAATGTAATGTAATGTAATGGAATGGAATGGAATGGAATGGAATGGAATCGAATGGAATGGATTGGAATGGAATAGAATGGAATGGAATGGGGAAATAAAATTTGAGCTGAATTTGAGACACTGTAATCCATCCAGTGTGTCAGATTCAGAACTTTTTGGAAGAAAGGAATAGAATAGAATAGTGAGGAATGGAGGGGAATGGAATGGAATGGAATGGAATTGAATGGAAGGAAATGGAATAGAACGGAAATGAATGGAATGGAATGGAATGGAATGGAATGGAATGGAATGGAATGGCATGGCATAGAATGAAATCGAATGGAACATTGAAATAAAATGCGAGCTTACCTTGTGCCACGCAATCCAGCCAGGGTGACAGATTGAGAACTTGTTGAAAGAAGGGAATAGAACAGAATAGTGTGGAATGGAATGGAATGGAACGGAGTGCAATGGAACGGAATGGGGTGGAATGGAATGGAATGGAATGGAATGGAATGGAATGGAATGGGATGGAATGGAATGGAATGGAATGAAATGGAAGGGAATGGAATACAATGCAATGGAATGGAATGGAATGGAATGAAATGAAATGGAATGGAATGGAATGAAATGGAATGGAATGGAATGGAATAGAATGGAATGGAATACAACAGTGAAATAAAATGTGAGCTGACATTGTGCCAATGTAATCCAGCCATGGTGACAGATTGAGACCTTCTTCAAAGAAGGGAATAGAATAGAATAGTGTGGAATGCAAGGGAATGCAATGAATGGAAAGGAGTGCAATGGAATGGAATGGAATGGAATGGAATGGAATGGAATGGAATGGACTGGGAATGGAATGGAGTGCATTGGAACGGAAAGGAATGGAATGGAATGCAATGGTATGGAATGGAATGGAATGGAATGGAATGGAATGGAATGGACTGGGAATGGAATGGAGTGCAGTGGAACGGAAAGGAATGGAATGGAATGCAATGGTATGGAATGGAATGCAACTGGATGGACTGGAATTCAATGGAACGGAATGGAATGAATAATAGAAAGGAATGGAATGGAATGGAATGGAATGGAATGGAATGGAATGGAATGGAATGGAACGGTGAAATAAAACGTGAGTTGACACTCTGTCACTGCAATCCAGACAGGTCAACAGACTGAGAAAATGTTGAAAGAAAGGAATAGAATAAAATAGTTTGTAATGGAAGGGAAAGGAATGGAATGGTATAGGATGGAGTGGAGTGCAATGCAATGGAATGGAACAGAATGCAATGAAATGGAATGGAATGGGATGGAATGGAATAGAATGGAATGGAATGAATCAGTGAAATAAAATGTGAGCTGATATTGTGCCACTGCAATCCAACCAGATTGACATATGGAGAGCTTGTTGAAAGAAATGAATAGAATAGAGTATTGTGGCATGGAATGGAAAAGAATGGAGTGGAATGAAATGGAATGGAACGGTGGAATAAAGTTTGAGCTGATTTTGTGCCACTGCAATCCAGCCAGGTTTAGAGACTGAGAAATTGTTGAAAGAAAGGAAAAGAATAGAATAATTTGGAATGGGATGGAATCTAAAGGAATGGAATGGAATGGAATGGAATGGAATGGAATAGAATGGATTTGAGTGCAATGGAAAGGAATGGAACGGAATGGAATGGAATGGAATGGAATGGAATGGAATGGAATGGAATGAAACGGTGAAATAATATGTGAACTGACACTGTGCCACTGCAATCCAGCCAGGGTGACATACTGAGAACTTGTTGAAAGAAAGGAATAGAATAGAATTGTGTGGAATGGAATGGAATGGAATGGAATGGAATGGGATGGAATGCAATGGAACGGAATGGAACGGAATGGAATAGAATGGAGTGGAATGGAATGGAATGGATTGGAATGCAGTGGAATGGAATGTAACGGTGAAATAAAATGTGAGCTGACATGGTGCCATTGCAATACTGCCAGGGTGACTGATTTAGAACTTGTTTAAAGAAAAGAATAGAATAGAATAGTGTGCAATGGAAAGGAATGGAATTGAATGGAGTGGAAAGAAATGGAATCGAATGGAAAGGTGAAATAAAATGTGAGCTGAAATTGTGCCACTGCAATCCAGCCAGGGTGAGAGATTTAGAACTTGTTTAAAGAAAGGAATAGGATAGAATAGTGTGGAATTGCATGGAGTGGAGTGGAATGGAATGGAACGTAATGGAATGGAATAGATTAGAATGGAATGGATTGGAATGGAATTGATTGGAAGGGAATGGAAGGGAATGTAACGGAATGGAAAGTAATGTATTGCTATGGATCGGAATGGAATGGAGTGGAATGAAATTGAATGGAATGGAATGGAATGGAAAGGAATGGAATGGAATGGAGTGGAGTGGAATGGAATGGAATGGAATGGAATGGAATGGAATCGAATGGAATGGATTGGAGTGGAATGGAATGGAATGGAATGGTGAAATAAAATGTGAGCTGCTAATGTGCAACTTAATTCCAGCCAGAGGGACAGATTGAGAAGTTGTTGAAAGAAAGGAATAGAATAGAATAGTGTGGAATGGAAAGGAAAAGAATAGAATGGAATTGATTGTAATTGAATCAAATTGAAGCTGTGCAATGGCAGAGAATGGGACAGAAAGGAATAAAATGGAATGGAATGGTGAAACAAAATGTGAGCTGACACTGAGGAACTGCAATCCAGCCAGGGTGACAGATTGAGAATTTATTGTAAGAAAGGAATAGAATACAATAGTGTGGAATGGAATGGAATGGAATGGAATGGAATGGAATTAAATGGAGTGCAATGGAACGGAATGGAATGGAAAAAGATGAAATGGAATGGAATGGAAGGGAATGGAATGGAATGGAATGGAATGGAGTGGAATGGAATGGAATGGATTGGAATGGAATGGAGTGCAATGGAACGGAATGGAAAGGAATTTAATGAAATGAAATGGAATGGAATGGAATTTAATGGGGTGGATTACAATGGTGAAATAAAATATGAGCTGATATTGTGACAATTAAAATCATCCAGGGTACAGATTGAGAACTTTTTGAAAGAATGGAATAGAATAGAATAGAAGAATGTGGAATGCAATGTATTGGAATGGAATGGAATGGAATGGAAGGGAATGGATTGGATTGGAATGGAATAGAATGGAATGGAATGGGGAAATAAAATTTGAGCTAAATTTGAGCCACTGCAATCCAGCCAGGGTGTCAGATTCAGAACTTTCTGGAAGAAAGGAATAGAGTAGAATAGTGAGGAATGGAGGGGAATGGAATGGAATGGAATTGAATAGAATGGAAGGGAATGGAATAGAATGGAAATGAATGGAATGGAATGGAATGGAATGGCATGGCATAGAATGGAATCGAATGGAATGTTGAAATAAAATGCAAGCTTACCTCGTGCCACGCAATCCAGGCAGGGTGACAGATTGAGAAACTGTTGAAAGAAGGGAATAGAACAGAATAGTGTGGAATGGAATGGAATGGAATGGAATGGAATGGAATGGAATGGAGTGCAATGGAATGGAATGGTACAAAATAAATGGAATGGAATGGAATGCAACAGTGAAATATAATGAGAGCTGACATTGTGCCACGGCAATTCAGCCAGGGTGAGAGATTGAGAACATTTTGGAAGGAAGAACAGAATAGGATAGTGTAGAATGGAATGGAATGGAATGGCATGGAACAGAGAGCAATGGAACGGAATGGAACGGAATGGAATGGAATGGAATGGAATGGAATGGAATGGAATGGAATGGAACAGAATGCAGTGCAACGGAATGGAATGGAACGTAATGGAAAGAAATAGAATGGAATGGAATGGAATGGAATGGAATGGAATGGAATGGAAACGAATGGAATGGAATGCAAAGGAACGGTGAAATAAAGTGTGAGCTGATATTTTGCCACTGGAATCCATTAAAGGTGACAGATTGAGAACTTACTGAAAGAAAGGATTAGAATAGAATAGTGTGGAATGGAATGCAATGGAATCAATGGAATGGAATGGAATGGAGTGCAATGCAACGGAATGGAATGGAATGCAATGGAATGGAATGGAATGGAATGGAATGGAATGGAATGGAATGGAATGGAATGGAATGGTGAAAGAAAATGTGAGCTGTCATTGTGCATCTCTAATCCAGCCAGGGTGACAGATTGAGATGTTGATGAAGGAAAGGAGTGGAATAGAATAGTGTGGAATGGAATGGAATGGAATGGAATGGAATGGAATGGAATGGAATGGAATGGAATGGAATGGAATGGAATGGAATGGAATGAAACGGAATGGAGTGGAAAGGAATGGAATGAAACGGAATGGAATGGAGTGGAATGGAATGGAATGAAACGGAATGGAATGGAGTGAGATGGAATGGAATTGAAAGGTATAGAATGAAATGGAATGGAATGGAATAGAGTGGAATGGAAAGGAATGGAATGGAAGGGAATGGTGAAATAAAATGTGAGCAGATATTGTGCAACTGCAATACAGCCAGGGTGACAGATTGAGAACTTGTTGAAGGAAAGCAGTAGAATAGAATAGACTGGAATGGAATGGAATGGAATGGAATAGAATGGAATGGAATGGTATGGAATGCAATGGAACGGCGAAATACAACGTGAGCTGAAATTGCGCCATTGCAATCCAGCAAAGGTGACAGATTGAGAACTTGTTGACAGAAAGGAATAGAATAGAATAGTGAGAAATGGAATGGAATGGAATGGATGGAATGGAATGGAAAGGTAAGGAATGGAATGAAACGGAATGGAGTGCAATGGAATGGAAAGGAACGGAATGGAATGGAATGGAATGGAATGGAACGGAACGGAACGGAATGGAACGGAACGGAACGGACGGAATGGAATGGAATGGATTGGTGAAAAATAATGTGAGCTAACTCTGTGCCACCGCAATCCAGGCAGGGAGACAGATTTGGAACTTATTGAAAGAAAGGAATAGTATAGGATAATGTGGAATGGAATTGAATGGAATTGAATGGAATCGCAAGGAATTGAATGGAATGGAATAGAATGGAATGGAATAGAATGGAAAGGAATGGAACCGAATGGAGAGCAATGGAATGGAATGGAACTGATTGGAATGGAATGGAACAGAAGGGAATCGAAAGTAACGGAAAGGAATGGAATGGAATGGAATGGAATGAAATGGTATGGAATGGAGTGGAGTGAAATGGAATGGAATGGAATGGAATGGAACGGAACAAAACAGAACGGAATGGAACTGAGCGGAATGGAACGGAATGGAATGGAATGAAACTGTGAAATAAAATGTGAGCTGACATTGGACAACTGCAATCCATCCATTGTGATAGATTGAGAATTTGTTGAAAGAAAGGAATAGAATAGAATAGTGTGGAATGGAATCGAATGGAATGGAATGGAATCAAAGGGAATGGAATGGAGTGGAATGGAATGGTATGGGATGGAATGGAATGGAACGGAATGGAGTGCAATGGAACAGAATGGAAGGGAATGTAATGGAATGGAATGCAATGGAATTGTGAAGTATAATGTGAGCTAACATTGTGTCACTGAAATCCAGCCACGGTGACAGCTTCAGAACTTGTTGAAAGAAAGGAATAATATAGTATAGTGTGGAAAGGAACGGAATCGATTGCAATGGAATGGAATTTAAAGGAATGGAAAGGAGTGGAACGGAATAGAGTGAAATGGAACAGAATGGAATGGAATGGAAAGGAATGGAGTGCAATGGAACGGAATGGAACAGAATGGAATAGAATGCAATGGAATGGAATGGAAAGGTGAAATAAAATGTGAGCTGACATTGTGCCACTGCAATCAAGCCAGGGTGAAACACTGAGAACTTGCTGAAAGAAAGGAATAGAATAGGATAGTGTGGAATGGAATGGAATGGAAACAATGGAATGGAAGGAAATGGAATGGAATGGAACTGAACGCAGCAGTATGGAATGGAATGGAATGCAATGGAATGGAATGCAATGGAATGGAATGGAATGGAATGGAGTTCAATGGAATGAAATGGCATGGAATCGAATGATATGGAACGAAATGGAAGGGAATGGAATGGAATTTAATGGAATGGAACGGTGAAATAATATGTCAGCTGACATTGTGCCACTATAATCTTGCCACGGTGACAGATTGAGAACTTGTTGAAAGAAAGGAATAGAATAGAATTGTGTGGAATGGAATGGAATCGAAAGGAATGGAATGGAGTGCAATGGAATGGAATGGAGTGGAATGGATCGAAATGGAATGGAATGGATGGGAACGGAATGGAACGGAACAGAACGCATTGGAATGGAGAGCAATGGAACGGATTGGAATGGAATGGAATGAAATGAATGGAATGGAATGGAATGGGATGAAATGAATGGAATGGAATGGAATGTAATGGAATGCAATGGAATGGAATGGAATGGAACGGTGAAATAATATGTGAGCTGATATTGTGCCATGGAAATCCAGCCAAGGTGACAGATTGAGAACATGTTGAAAGAAAGGAATAGTATAGAATAGCGTGGAATGGAATGGAATGGATTGGAATGGAATGCAATGGAAGGAATTGAGTGCAATGGAAAGGAATGGAACGAAATGGAATGGAATGGAAGTGAATGGAATGGAATGGAAAAGAATGGAAAGGAATGGATTGCAATGGAATGGAATGGAATGGAATGACATGCAATGGAATGGAATGGAAAGGAATGGAATGGAATGGAATGGAATGGCATGGAATGGAATGGAACAGAATGGAGTGCAACGGTATGGAATTGAACCAAATGGAATGGAATGAGCTGGAAAGGTGAAATAAAATGTGAGCTGACATTCTTCCACTGCAATGCAGTCAGGGTGACAGATTGAGTACAGGATGAAAGAAAGGAATAGAAGAGAATAGTGAAGAATGGAATGGAATGGAAAGGATTGGAAATTTGGAATGGAATGGAATGGAATGGAATGGAATGGAATGGAATGGAATGGAATGTTGTGCAAAGGAACGGAATGGAACGGAATGGAATGGAATGGAATGGAATGCAACGGAATGGAATGGAATGAAATGGATGGAATGGAATGGAGTGGAATGGAATGGTGAAATAAAATGTGAGCTGACATTGTGCCAGTGCAATCCAGCCAGGTTGAGAGATTCAGAACTTGTTGAAAGAAAGGAATAGAATAGAATAGAGTGGAATGTAATGTAATTGAATGGAATTGAAAGGAATGGAATGGAATGCAACGGAATGGAATGGAATGGAATGGAATGGAATGGAACGGAATGGAGTGGAACAGAAGGGAATGAAATAGAACGGAATGGAAAATGGAGTGCAATGGAATGGAATGGAACGGAATGGAAAGAAACGGAATGGAATGGAAAGGAATGGAATGGAATGGAATGGAATGGAATGGAACGGAACAAAACAGAACGTAATGGAACTGAGCGGAATGGAACGGAATGGAATGGAATGAAACTGTGAAATAAAATGTGAGCTGACTTTGGACAACTGCAATCCATCCATTGTGATAGATTGAGAATTTGTTGAAAGAAAGGAATAGAATAGAATAGTGTGGAATGGAATCGAATGGAATGGAATGGAATCAAAGGGAATGGAATGGAGTGGAATGGAATGGTATGGGATGGAATGGAATGGAACGGAATGGAGTGCAATGGAACAGAATGGAAGGGAATGTAATGGAATGGAATGCAATGGAATTGTGAAGTATAATGTGAGCTAACATTGTGTCACTGAAATCCAGCCACGGTGACAGCTTCAGAACTTGTTGAAAGAAAGGAATAATATAGTATAGTGTGGAAAGGAACGGAATCGATTGCAATGGAATGGAATTTAAAGGAATGGAATGGAGTGGAATGGAATAGAGTGAAATGGAACAGAATGGAATGGAATGGAAAGGAATGGAGTGCAATGGAACGGAATGGAACAGAATGGAATAGAATGCAATGGAATGGAATGGAAAGGTGAAATAAAATGTGAGCTGACATTGTGCCACTGCAATCAAGCCAGGGTGAAACACTGAGAATTTGCTGAAAGAAAGGAATAGAATAGGATAGTGTGGAATGGAATGGAATGGAAACAATGGAATGGAAGGAAATGGAATGGAATGGAACTGAACGCAGCGGTATGGAATGGAATGGAATGCAATGGAATGGAATGGAATGGAATGGAATGGAATGGAATGGAGTTCAATGGAATGAAATGGCATGGAATCGAATGATATGGAACGAAATGGAAGGGAATGGAATGGAATTTAATGGAATGGAACGGTGAAATAACATGTCAGCTGACATTGTGCCACTATAATCTTGCCACGGTGACAGATTGAGAACTTGTTGAAAGAAAGGAATAGAATAGAATTGTGTGGAATGGAATGGAATCGAAAGGAATGGAATGGAATGCAATGGAATGGAATGGAGTGGAATGGATCGAAATGGAATGGAATGGATGGGAACGGAACGGAACGGAACAGAACGCATTGGAATGGAGAGCAATGGAACGGATTGGAATGGAATGGAATGAAATGAATGGAATGGAATGGAATGGGATGAAATGAATGGAATGGAATGGAATGTAATGGAATGCAATGGAATGGAATGGAATGGAACGGTGAAATAATATGTGAGCTGATATTGTGCCATGGAAATCCAGCCAAGGTGACAGATTGAGAACATGTTGAAAGAAAGGAATAGTATAGAATAGCGTGGAATGGAATGGAATGGATTGGAATGGAATGCAATGGAAGGAATTGAGTGCAATGGAAAGGAATGGAACGAAATGGAATGGAATGGAAGTGAATGGAATGGAATGGAAAAGAATGGAAAGGAATGGATTGCAATGGAATGGAATGGAATGGAATGAAATGCAATGGAATGGAATGGAAAGGAATGGAATGGAATGGAATGGAATGGAATGGAATGGAACAGAATGGAGTGCAACGGTATGGAATTGAACCAAATGGAATGGAATGAGCTGGAAAGGTGAAATAAAATGTGAGCTGACATTCTGCCACTGCAATGCAGTCAGGGAGACAGATTGAGTACAGGATGAAAGAAAGGAATAGAAGAGAATAGTGTAGAATGGAATGGAATGGAATGTAATGGATTGGAAATTTGGTATGGAATGGAATGGAATGGAATGGAATGTTGTGCAAAGGAACGGAATGGAATGGAATGGAATGGAATGGAATGGAATGCAAGGGAATGGAATGGAATGAAATGGATGGAATGGAATGGAGTGGAATGGAATGGTGAAATAAAATGTGAGCTGACATTGTGCCAGTGCAATCCAGCCAGGTTGAGAGATTCAGAACTTGTTGAAAGAAAGGAATAGAATAGAATAGAGTGGAATGTAATGTAATTGAATGGAATTGAAAGGAATGGAATGGAATGCAACGGAATGGAATGGCATGGAGTGGAATGGAATGGAACGGAATGGAGTGGAAGAGAAGGGAATGAAATAGAACGGAATGGAAAATGGAGTGCAATGGAATGGAATGGAACGGAATGGAAAGAAACGGAATGGAATGGAAAGGAATGGAATGCAATGGAATGGAATAGAACAGTGAAACAAAATGTGAGCTGACAGTGTGCCACTGTAATGCAGCCAGTGTGACAGATTGAGAACTTGTTGAAAGAATATAATAGAATAGAATAGTGTGGAATGGAATGGAATGGAATGGAATGGAATGGAATGGAATGGAATGGAATGGAATGAAATGGAATGGAATGGAATGGAATGGAATGGAATGGAATTGAATGGAGTGCAATGGAACAGAATGGATTTCAATGGAATGAAATGGAATGGAATGAAATGGATAGAAATGGAATGGAATGGAATGGAATGGAATGGAATGGAATGGAATGGAATGGAATGGAATGGTGAAATAAATGTCAGCTGACATTGTGCCACTGCAATCCAGCAAGGGTGACAGATTCCGAACTTGTTAAAAAAAGGAATAGTATAGAATTTTGTGGTATGGAATGGAATGGAATGGAAAGGAATGGAATGGAATGGAAGGGAATGAAGGGAACCGCATGGAATGGAATTTAATGCAATGGAACGAAAAGGAATGGAATGGATTGCAATGGAACAGAATGGAATGGAATAAAATGGAATACGATGGAATAGAATGGACTGAAATGGAACACAATGGAATGTTATCAAACGTAATGAAGTGCAATGGAACGAAATGGAACGGAATGGAATGAAATGGAACGGAATGGAATGGAATGGATTGGTATGGAATGGAATGGAATGGAATGGAACGGTGAAATAAAATGTGAGCTGACATTGTGCTAAAGCAATCTAGCCACTGTGACAGATTGAGAAATTGCTGAAAGAAAGGAATGGAACAGAATAGTGTGGAATGGAATGGAATGGAATGGAATGGAATGGAATGGAATGGAATGGAATGGTATGGAATGGAGTTCAATGACATACAGTGGAAAGGAATTGATTTAAATGAAATGGAATGGAGTGGAATGGAATGAAATGGAAAGGTGAAATAAAATGTGAGCTGACATTGTGCAAATGCAATACAGCCATGGTGAAAGATTGAAAACTTGTTGAAAGAAAGGAATAGAATAGAATAATGTGGAATGGAATGGATAGGAAAGGAATGGAATGGAAGAGAATGCAGTGCAATGGAATGCAATGGAACGTAATGGAAAGAAATAGAATGAAAAGGAATGGAATGGAAAGGAATGGAATGGAATGAAATGAAACGGAATAGAATGGAGTGAAATTGAATGGAATGGAAAGCTATAGAATGAAATGGAATGGAATGGAATAGAGTGGAATGGAAAGGAATGGAATGGAAGGGAATGGTGAAATAAAATATGAGCAGATATTGTGCAACTGCAATCCAGCCAGGATGACAGATTGAGAACTTGTTGAAGGAAATCAGTAGAATAGAATAGTGTGGAATGGAATGGAATGGAATGGAATGGAAAGGAATGGAATGGAATGGAATGAAATGGAACGGTATGGAATGGAATGGAATGGTGAAATACAACGTAAGCTGAACTCGTGCCATTGCAATCCAGCAAAGGTGACAGATTGAGAAATTGTTGAAAGAAAGGAATAGAATAGAATAGTGAGAAATGGAATGGAATGGAATGGATGGAATGGAATGGAATGGTAAAGTATGGAATGAAACGGAATGGAGTGCAATGAAATGGAAAGGAACAGAATGGAATGGAATGGAATGGAATGGAATGGAATGGAATGGATTGGTGAAAAATAATGTGAGCTAACATTGTGCCACCGCAATCCAGCCAGGGAGACAGATTTGGAACTTATTGAAAGAAAGGAATAGTATAGGACAATTTGGAATGGAATTGAGTGGAATTGAATGGAATGGAATGAAATGGCAAGGAATGGAATGGAATGGAATGGAATGGAATGGAATGGAAAGGAATGGAACCGAACGGAGTGCAATGGAAAGGAATGGAACCGAATGGAGTGCAATGGAATGGAATGGAACGGAATGGAATGGAGTGGAATGGAAGGGAAAAGAAACTAACGGAAAAGAATGGAAAGGAATGGAATGGAATGGTATGGTATGGAATGGAGTGGAGTGAAGTGGAATGGAATGGAACAGAACGGAACGGAACCGAACAGAACAGAACGGAATGGAACTGAGCGGAACAGAACGGAATGCAATGGAATGGAACTGTGAAATAAATTGTGAGCTGACATTGGGCCACCGCAATCCATCCAGTGTGATAGATTGAGAATTTGTTGAAAGAAAGGAATAGAATAGAATAGTGTGGAATGGAATTGAATGGAATGGAATGGAATCAAAGGGAAAGGAATGGAGTGGAATGGAATGGTATGGAATGGAATGGAATGGAATGGAGCTCAATTGAACGGAATGGAATGGACTAGAATGGAATAGAATGGAATGGAATGGAGTGGAATGGAACGGAATGGAGTGGAACGGTGAAATAAAATTTGAGCTGACATGGTGCCACGGCAATCCCACCAGGGTGACAGATTCCGAACTTGTTGAAAGAAGGGAATAGTATAGAATAGTGTGCAATGGAATGGAACGGAATGGAATGGATTGGAATGGAATGGAATGAATGGAAACGAATGGAATGGAATTTAATGCAATGGAATGGAATGGAATTGAATGGAGTGTAATGCAACGGAATGGAATGGAATGGAATGAAATGGAATGGAATGGAATGAAATGGAACGGAATGGAATGGAAAGGTGAAATAAAATGTGAGCTGACATTATGCCACTGCAATCCAGCCATGGTGACATATTGAAAACTTGTTGAAAGAAAGGAATAGAATAGAATAGTGTGGAATGGAAGAATGGAATGGAATGGAATGGAATGGAAGGGAATGGAATGTAATGGAATGGATTGGAATGGAATGGAATAGACTGGAATGAAATGGAGTGCAATGGAACGCAATGGAATGGAGTGGAATGGAACGGAACACAACGGAACAGAACGTAATGGAACGGAATAGACTGGAATGCAATGGTGAAATAAAATGTGAGCTGACATTGTGTCACTGCAATCCAGACAGAGTCACATATTGAGAACTTGTTGGAAGAAAGGTATAGAATCGAATAGTGTCAAATAGACTAGAGTGAAACGGAATGGAAATGAATGGAATGGAATGGAAGAGAATGCAGCAAAACGGAACGGAATGGAATGGAATGGAATGGAATGGAATGGAATGGAATGGAATGGAATGGAACAGAATGGAGTGCAATGGAATGGAATGGAACGGAATAGAATGGAATGGAATGGAACGGAACAGAATGGAATGGAATGGAATGGAATGGAACGGTGAAATAAAATGTGAGTTGACATTGTGACACTGGAATCAATTAAGGGCGACAGATTGATAAATTATTGAAAGAATAGAATAGAAAATTGTGTAACAGAAAGGAATGGAATCAAAGCAATGGAATGGAATTGAACAGAATGGAATGGAGCGCAGGGGAACAGAATGGAATGGAATGGAATGAAATGGAATGGATTGGAATGGAATGGAACGCTGAAATAAAATATGAGCTGACATTGCACATCAGCAAACCAGTCAGTGTAACAGATGATTGAGATCTTGTTGAAGGAAAGCAATAGAATAGAATAGTGTGAAATGGAGTGGAATGGAATGGAATGGAGTTCAATTGAATGAAATGGAATGGAATCGAATGATATGGAACGAAATGGAAGGGAATAGAATGGAATTTAATGGAATAGAAGGGTGAAATAACATGTCAGCTGACATTGTGCCACTATAATCTTGCCACGGTGACAGATTGAGAACTTGATGAAAGAAAGGAATAGAATAGAATTGTGTGGAATGGAATGGAATTGAAAGGAATGGAATGGAGTGCAATGGAATGGAATGGAGTGGAATGGATCGAAATGGAATGGAATGGATGGGAATGGAACGGAACGGAACAGAACGCATTGGAATGGAGAGCAATGGAACAGATTGGAATGGAATGGAATGAAATGAATGGAATGGAATGGAATGGAATGAAATGAATGGAATGGAATGGAATGGAATGGAATGGAATGAAATGAATGGAATGGAATGGAATGGAATGGAATGGAATGGAATGGAATGGAAAGGAATGGAGTGGAATGGAATGGAATGGAACGGTGTAATAATATGTGAGCTGATATTGTGCCATGGAAATCCAGCCAAGGTGAGAGATTGAGAATATGTTGAAAGAAAGGAATAGTATAGAATAGCGTGGAATGGAATGGAATGGATTGGAATGGAATGCAATGGAAGGAATTGAGTGCAATGGAAAGGAATGGAACGAAATGGAATGGAATGGAAGTGAATGGAATGGAATGGAAAAGAATGGAAAGGAATGGATTGCAATGGAATGGAATGGAATGGAACGAAATGCAATTGAATGGAATGGAAAGGAATGGAATGGAATGGAATGGAATGGAATGGAATGGAATGGAATGGAAGAGAATGGAGTGCAACGGTATGGAATTGAACCAAATGGAATGGAATGAGCTGGAAAGGTGAAATAAAATGTGAGCTGACATTCTGCCACTGCAATGCAGTCACGGTGACAGATTGAGTACAGGATGAAAGAAAGGAATAGAAGAGAATAGTGTAGAATGGAATGGAATGGAATGGAATGGAATGGAATGGAATGGAATGGAATGGAATGGTGTGCAAAGAAACGGAATGGAACGGAATGGAATGGAATGGAATGGAATGCAACGGAATGGAATGGAATGAAATGGATGGAATGGAATGGAGTGGAATGGAATGGTGAAATAAAATGTGAGCTGACATTGTGCCAGTGCAATCCAGCCTGGTTGAGAGATTCAGAACTTGTTGAAAGAAAGGAATAGAATACAATACAGTGGAATGTAATGTAATTGAATGGAATTGAAAGGAATGGAATGGCATGGAATGGAATGAAATGGAATGGAATGGAAAGGAATGGATTGGAAAAGAAGGGAATGAAATGGAATGGAATGGAAAATGGAGTGCAATGGAATGGAATGGAACGGAATGGAACAAAACGGAATGGAATGGAAAGGAATGGAATGGAATGGAATGGAATGGAATGGAATGGAATGGAATGGAATGGAATGGAATGGAATGGAATAGAACGGTGAAACACAATGTGAGTTGACAGTGTGCCACTGTAATGCAGCGAGTGTGACAGACTGAGAACATGTTGAAAGAATAGAATAGAATAGAATAGTGTGGAATGGAATGGAATGGAATGGAATGGAATGGAATGGAATGGAATTGAATGGAGTGCAATGGAACAGAATGGATTTTAATGGAATGAAATGCAATGGAATGAAATGGATAGAATTGGAATGGAATGGAATGGAATGGAATGGAATGGAATGGAATGGAAAGGAATGGAGTGGAATGGAATGGAATGGAACGGTGTAATAATATGTGAGCTGATATTGTGCCATGGAAATCCAGCCAAGGTGACAGATTGAGAATATGTTGAAAGAAAAGAATAGTATAGAATAGCGTGGAATGGAATGGAATGGATTGGAATGGAATGCAATGGAAGGAATTGAGTGCAATGGAAAGGAATGGAACGAAATGGAATGGAATGGAAGTGAATGGAATGGAATGGAAAAGAATGGAAAGGAATGGATTGCAATGGAATGGAATGGAATGGAACGAAATGCAATTGAATGGAATGGAAAGGAATGGAATGGAATGGAATGGAATGGAATGGAATGTAAGAGAATGGAGTGCAACGGTATGGAATTGAACCAAATGGAATGGAATGAGCTGGAAAGGTGAAATAAAATGTGAGCTGACATTCTGCCACTGCAATGCAGTCACGGTGACAGATTGAGTACAGGATGAAAGAAAGGAATAGAAGAGAATAGTGTAGAATGGAATGGAATGGAATGGAATGGAATGGAATGGAATGGAATGGTGTGCAAAGAAACGGAATGGAATGGAATGGAATGCAACGGAATGGAATGGAATGAAATGCATGGAATGGAAAGGAGTGGAATGGAATGGTGAAATAAAATGTGAGCTGACATTGTGCCAGTGCAATCCAGCCTGGTTGAGAGATTCAGATCTTGTTGAAAGAAAGGAATAGAATACAATAGAGTGGAATGTAATGTAATTGAATGGAATTGAAAGGAATGGAATGGCATGGAATGGAATGAAATGGAATGGAATGGAACGGAATGGAGTGGAACAGAAGGGAATGAAATGGAATGGAATGGAAAATGGAGTGCAATGGAATGGAATGGAACGGAATGGAACAAAACGGAATGGAATGGAAAAGAATGGAATGGAATGGAAAGGAATGGAATGGAATGGAATGGAATGGAATGGAATGGAATGGAATGGAATAGAACGGTGAAACACAATGTGAGCTGACAGTGTGCCACTGTAATGCAGCGAGTGTGACAGATTGAGAACATGTTGAAAGAATAGAATAGAATAGAATAGTGTGGAATGGAATGGAATGGAATGGAATGGAATGGAATGGAATGGAATTGAATGGAGTGCAATGGAACAGAATGGATTTTAATGGAATGAAATGCAATGGAATGAATTGGATAGAATTGGAATGGAATGGAATGGAATGGAATGGAATGGAATGGAATGGTGAAATAAATGTCAGCTGACACTGTGCCACTGCAATCCAGCAAGGGTGACAGATTCTGAACTTGTTAAAAGAAAGGAATAGTATAGAATTGTGTGGAATGGAATGGAATGGAATGGAAAGGAATGAAATGGAAGGGAATGAAGGGAACCGCATGGAATGGAATTTAATGCAATGGAACGAAATGGAACTGAATGGATTGCAATGGAACAGAATGGAATGGAATAAAATGGAATACGACGGAATAGAATGGACTGGAATGGAACACAATGGAATGTTATCCAACGTAATGAAGTGCAATGAAACGAAATGGAACGGAATGGAATGAATTGGAACGGAATGGAATGGAATGGATTGGTATGGAATGGAATGGAACGGTGAAATAAAATGTGAGCTGACATTGTGCTAAAGCAATCTAGCCACTGTGACAGATTGAGAAATTGCTGAAAGAAAGGAATGGAACAGAATAGTGTGGAATGGAATGGAATGGAATGGTATGGAATGGAGTTCAATGAAATACATTGGAAAGGAATTGATTTAAATGAAATGGAATGGAGTGGAATGGAATGGAATGGAAAGGTGAAATAAAATGTGAGCTGACATTGTGCAAATGCAATCCAGCCATGGTGAAAGATTGAAAACTTTTTGAAAGAAAGGAATAGAATAGAATAATGTGGAATGGAATGGATAGGAAAGGAATGGAATGGAACAGAATGCAGTGCAATGGAATGGAATGGAACGTAATGGAAAGTAAGAGAATGGAAAGGAATGGAACGGAAAGGAATGGAATGGAATGGAATGGAATGATATGGAATGAAACGGAAGAGAAAGGAGTTAAATGGAATGGAATGGAAAGGTATAGAATGAAATGGAATGGAATGGAATAGAGTGGAATGGAAAGGAATGGAATTGAAGGGAATGGTGAAATAAAATATGAGCAGATATTGTGTAACTGCAATCCAGCCAGGATGACAGATTGAGAAATTGTTGAAGGAAATCAGTAGAATAGAATAGTGTGGAATGGAATGGAATGGAACAGAATGGAAAGGAAAGGAATGGAATGGAATGGAATGGTGAAATACAACGTAAGCTGAAATTGTGCCATTGCAATCCAGCAAATGTGACAGATTGAGAACTTGTTGAAAGAAAGGAATAGAATAGAATAGTGAGAAATGGAATGGAATGGAATGGATGGAATGGAATGGAACGGTAAGGTATGGAATGAAACAGAATGGAGTGCAATGGAATGGAAAGGAACGGAATGGAATGGAATGGAATGGAATGGAACGGAACGGAACGGAACGGAATGGAATGGAATGGAATGGAACGGAATGGATTGGTAAAAAATAATGTGAGCTAACATTGTGCCACTGCAATCCAGCCAGGGAGACAGATTTGGAACTTATTGAAAGAAAGGAACAGTATAGGACAATGTGGAATGGAATTGAGTGGAATTGAATGGAATGGAATGGCAAGGAATGGAATGGAATGGAATGGAATGGAATGGAATGGAATGGAATGGAACCGAATGGAGTGCAATGGAATGGAATGGAACCGAATGGAGTGCAATGGAATGGAATGGAACGGAATGGAATGGAGTGGAACGGAAGGGAAAAGAAAGTAACTGAAAGGAATGGAAAGGAATGGAATGGAATGGTATGGTATGGTATGGTATGGAATGGAGTGGAGTGAAATGGAATGGAATGGAACAGAACGGAACGGAACAGAACAGAGCAGAATGGAATGGAACTGAGTGGAACGGAACGGAATGCAATGGAATGGAACTGTGAAATAAAATGTGAGCTGACATTTGGCCACCGCAATCCATCCAGTGTGATAGATTGAGCGTTTGTTGAAAGAAAGGAATAGAATAGAATAGTGTGGAATGGAATTGAATGGAATGGAATGTAATCAAAGGGAAAGGAATGGAGTGGAATGGAATGGTATGGAATGGAATAAAATGGAATGGAATGGAATGGAATGGAATGGAATGGAATGGAATGGAATGGAATGGAATGGAGCTCAATTGAACGGAATGGAATGGAATAGAATGGAATAGAATAGAATGTAATGTAATGGAGTTGAATGGAACGGAATGGAGTGGAACGGTGAAATAAAATTTGAGCTGACATGGTGCCACGGCAATCCCACCAGGGTGACAGATTCCGAACTTGTTGAAAGAAGGGAATAGTATAGAATAGTGTGCAATGGAATGGAACGGAATGGAATGGTTTGGAATGGAATGGAATGAATGGAAACGAATGGAATGGAATTTAATGCACTTGAATGGAATGGAATTGAATGGAGTGTAATGCAACGGAATGGAACGGAATGGAATGAAATGGAATGGAATGGAATGAAATGGAACGGAATGGAATGGAAAGGTGAAATAAAATGTGAGCTGACATTATGCCACTGCAATCCAGCCGTGGTGACAGATTGAAAACTTGTCGAAAGAAAGGAATAGAATAGAATAGTGTGGAATGGAAGAAGAGAATGGAATGGAAAGGAATGGAATGGAATGGAATGGAATGGAATGGATTGGAATGGAATGGAATGGAATAGATTGGAATGAAATGGAGTGCAATGGAACGAAATGGAATGGAATGGAATGGAACGGAACACAACGGAACAGAATGTAACGGAACGGAATGGACTGGAATGCAATGGTGAAATAAAATGTGAGCTGACATTATGTCACTGGAAACAATTAAGGGCGATACATTGATAAATTATTGAAAGAATAGAATAGAATATTTTGTAACAGAAAGGAATGGAATCAAAGCAATGGAATGGAATTGAACAGAATGGAATGGAGCGCAGGGGAACAGAATGGAATGGAATGGAATGAATTGGAATGGATTGGAATGGAATGGAACGCTGAAATAAAATATGAGCTGACATTGTGCACCAGCAAACCAGTCAGTGTAACAGATTGAGATCTTGTTGAAGGAAAGCAATAGAATAGAATAGTGTGAAATGGAAAGGAATGGAATGGAATGGAGAGCAATGGAACGGACTGGAATGGAATGGAATGAAATGATATGGAATGGAATGGAATGGAATGGAATGGAATGGAATGGAATGGAATGGAATGGAATTGAGTGGAATGGAAAGGAATGGAACGGTGAAATAAAATGTAAGCAGACACTGTGCCACTGCAATCCAGCCAGGGTGACAGACACAGAACTGCTCGAAACAAAGGAGTAGAATAGAATTGTGTCAAATGCAATGGAATGGAATGGAATGGAATGGAATGGAGTGCAAAGGAACAGAAAGGAAAGGGAAGGAATGGAATGGAATGGAATGGAATGGAATGGAGTGCAATGGAAAGGAATGGAATGGAATGGAATGGAATGGAATGGAATGGAATGGAATGGAATGGAATGCAATGGAATGGAATGGAATGAAATGGAATGGAATGGAATGGAACGGAATGGAATGGAATGGAATGGAATGGAATGGAGTGCAATGGAATGGAAAGGAACGGAGCGGAACGGAACGGAACGGAACGGAATGGAATGGAATGGAATGGAATGGAACGGAATGGAATGGAGTGCAATGGAATGGAATGGAATGGAATGGAATGGAATGGAATGGAATGGAATGCAATGGAATGGAATGGAATGGAATGGAATGGAATGGAATGGAGTGCAATGGAATGGAAAGGAACGGAATGGAACGGAACGGAAAGGAACGGAACGGAACGGAATGGAATGGAATGGAATGGAATGGAATGGAATGGAATATAATGAAATGGAATGTAATGGAGTGTAATGGCTAACGGAATGTAATAGAATGTAATGGAAAGGAATGCAATGGTATGGAATGGTATGGAATGGAATGGAGTGCAATGGAATGGAATGGAACGCAAAGGAATGAAATGGATTGGAATGGAATGGAATGAATTGCAATGGAATGGAATTGCAAGGAATAGCATGGAATGGAATGGAATGGATTGGAATGGTGAAATAAAATGTGAGCTGACATTTTGCCACTGCAATCAAGCCAGTGTGACAGATTGAGAACTTCTTGAAAATAATGAATAGAATGGCATAGTGTGGAATGAAATGGAATGGAATGGAATGGAAAGGAATGGAATGGAATTTAATGGAATGGAATGGAGTGGAAAGGAATGGAGTGCAAAGGAACGCAATAGAACAGAATGGAAGGAAATGGAATGGAATGAAATGGAATGGAATGGAATGTAATAGAGTGCAATGGAATGGAATGGAACAGAATGAATTAAATAGAATGGAATGGAATTGTGAAATAATATGTGAGCTGACATTCTGTCACTCTGATGCAGCCAGGGTGAGAGATTGAGAACTTGTTGAAAGAAAGGAATGGAATAGAATAGTGTGGTGTGGAATGGAATGGAATGGAATGGAATGGAACGGAATGGAATGGAATGGGATGGAATGCAATGGAATGGAATGGAACAGAATTGAATGAAATTGAAGGAAATTGAACGGAATTGAAGGTAATGAACGTAATTGATTGGAATGAAATGGAATGGAATGGAATGGAAAGAAACGGTGAAAGAAAATGTGAGCTGACATTGTGCCACTGCAATCTATCCAGGGTGCAACATTGAGAACTTGTTGAAAGGAATAGAATAGAATATTGTGGAATGGAATAGAATGGAATAGAATGGAATGGAATGCCATGAAACAGAATGGAATGGAATGGAATAGAATGGAAAGGAATGGAATGGAATGAAATGGAATGGTGAAATAAAATGTGAGCTGACATTGTGCCACTGCAATCCAGCAAGGGTTGCAGATTCAGAACTTGTTGAAAGAAAGGAATAGAATAGAATAGTGTGGAATGGAATGGAATGGAATGGAATGGAATGGAACGGATTGGAATGTATTGGAATGTGATAGAATGGAGTGGAGTGCAATGGAAAGGAATGGAACGTAACGGAATAAAATGGAATTGAAGGGAATGGAATGGAATGGAACGGTATGGCATGGAATGGAATTAAATGGCGAAATAATATGTGAGCAGACATTGTGCCACTGCAAACCAGCCAGGGTGACAGATTGAGAACTTATTGAAAGAAAGGAATAGAATGGAATAGTGTGGAATTAAATGGAATGGAATGGAATGGAATGGAATGGAATGGAATGGAATTGAACGGAATGGAGTGCAATGGAACGTAATGCAACGGAAAGGAACAGAATGGATTGCAAAGGAAAGTAATGGAGTGGAATGGAATAGAATTGAATGGAACGGCATGGAAGGGAATGGAATGGAGTGCAATGGAACGGAATGGAATGGAATGGAATGAAATGGAAGGGAATGGAATACAATGCAATGGAATGGAATGGAATGGAATGAAATGGAATGGAATGGAATGAAATGGAATGGAATGGAATGAAATTGAATGGAATGGAATAGAATGGAATGGAATACAACGGTGAAATAAAATGTGAGCTGACATTGGGCCAATGTAATCCAGCCATGGTGACAGATTGAGACCTTCTTCAAAGAAAGGAATAGAATAGAATAGTGTGGAATGGAAGGGAATGCAATGAATGGAAAGGAGTGCAATGGAATGGAATGGAATGGAATGGAAATGAATGGAATGGAATGGAATGGAGTGGAATGGAAATGGAATGGAGTGCAGTGGAACAAAAAGGAATGGAACGGAATGGAATGGTATGGAATGGAATGGAACTGGATGGAATGGAGTTCAATGGAACGGAATGGAATGAAATGGAAAGGAATGGAATGGAATGGAATGGAATGGAACGGTGAAATAAAACGTGAGTTGACATTCTGCCACTGAAAAACCAGCCAGGGTAACAGACTGAGAAAATGTTGAAATAAAGGAATAGAATAAAATAGCTTGTAATGGAATGGAAAGGAATGAAATGGTATAGGATGGAATGGAGTGCAATGGAATGGAATGGAACAGATTGCAATGAAATGGAATGGAATGGGATGGAATGGAATTGAATGGAATGGAATGAATCGGTGAAATAAAATGTGAGCTGATATTGTGCCACTGCAATCCAACCAGGTTGATGTATTGAGAGCTTGTTGAAACAAATGAATAGAATAGATTATTGAGGAATGGAATGGAAAAGAACAGAGTGGAATGGAATGGAATGGAACGGTGAAATAAAGTTTGAGCTGATTTTGTGCCACTGCAATCCAGCCAGGTTTAGAGATTGAGAAATTGTTGAAAGACAGGAAAAGAATAGAATAATTTGGAATGGAATGGAAACATGGAATGGAATGGAATGGAATGAAACGGTGAAATAATATGTGCGCTGACACGGTGCCACTGCAATCCAGCCAGGGTGACTTACTGAGAACTTGTTGAAAGAAAGGAATAGAATAGAATTGTGTGGAATGGAATGGAATGGGATGGAATGCAATGGAACGGAGTGGAAAGGAACGGAATTGAATGGAATGGAATGGAATGGAATGGAATGGAATGGAATGGAGTGAAATGGAGTGGAATGGAATGTAACGGTGAAATAAAATGTGAGCTGACATGGTGCCATTGCAATACTGCCAGGGTGACAGATTTAGAGCTTGTTTAAAGGAAAGAATAGGATAGAATAGAATAGTGAACAATGGAAAGGAATGGAATTGAATGGAGTGGAAAGAAATGGAATCGAATGGAAAGCTGAAATAAAATGTGAGCTGACATTGTGCCACTGCTATCCAGCCAGAGTGGGAGATTTAGAACTTGTTTAAAGAAAGGAATAGGATAGAATAGTGTGGAATTGCATGGAGATTAGTGGAATGGAATGGAACGTAATGGAATGGAATAGAGTAGAATGGAATGGATTGGAATGGAATTGATTGGAAGGGAATGGAAGGGAATGTAATGGAATGGAAAGTAATGTATTGCTATGGATCGGAATGGAATGGAGTGGAATGAAATTGAATGGAATGGAATGGAATGGAAAGGAATGGAATGGAATGGAGTGGAGTGGAATGGAATGGAATGGAATGGAATGGAATGGAATGGAATGGAAAGGAATGGAATAGAATGGATTCGAATGGAATGGAATGGAATGGTGAAATAAAATGTGAGCTGATAATGTGCAACTGAATTCCAGCCAGAGGGACAGATTGAGAAGTTGTTGAAAGAAAGGAATAGAATAGAATAGTGTGGAATGGAATGGAAAAGAATAGAATGGAATTGATTGTAATTGAATCAAATTGAAGGGGTGCAATGGCAGGGAATGGAATGGAAAGGAATAAAATGGAATGGAATGGAAATGAAAAGAATGGAACAGTGAAATAAAATGTGAGCTGATGTACTTCCACTGCAATCCAGCCAGGGTGACAGATTGAGAGCTTGTTGAAAGAAAGGAATAGAATAGCATACTGTGGAATGGAATGGAATGGAATGGAATGGAATGGAACCAAATGGAACGGAATGGAATGGAATGGAATGAAATGGAATGGAATGGTTAAATAAAATGTGAGCTGATATTGTGCCACTGAAATCCAGCCAGGGTGACAGATAAAGAACTTGTCGTAAGAAAGTAATAGAATCGAATAGTCTGGAATGGAATGGAATGGAGTGCAATGGAAGAGAATGGAATGGAATGGAATGGAATGGAATGGAATGGAATGGAATGGAATGGAATGGAATGGAATGGAAGGGAAGGGAAGGGAAGGGAATGGAATGGAATGGAATGGAATGGAATGGAATGGAATGAACACTGAAATAAAATGTGAGCTGACATTGTGTCACTGCAATCCACCCAGGGTGACGGATTGAGAACTTGTTGAAAGAAAGGAAGAGAAGAGAATAGTGTGGAATGCAATTGAATGGAATGGAATGGAGTGTAATGGAACCGAATGGAAATGAATGGAATGGAATGGAATGGGATGGAATGCAATGGAATGGAATGGAACAGAACGGAGTAGAATGGAATGGAATGGAATGGAATGCAGTGGAATGGAGTGGAATGGAATGTAACGGTGAAACAAAATGTGAGCTGACATGGTGCCATTGCAATACTGCCAGGGTGACAGAGTGGGAACTTGTTTAAAGAAAAGAATAGAATAGAATAGAATAGTGTGCAATGGAAAGGAATGGAATTGAATGGAGTGGAAAGAAATGGAATGGAAGGGAAAGGTGAAATAAAATGTGAGCTGACATTGTGCCACTGCAATCCAGCAAGGGTGAGAGATTTAGAGCTTATTTAAAGAAAGGAATACGAGAGAATAGTGTGGAATTGCATGGAGTGGAGTGGAATGTAATGGAACGTAATGGAATGGAGTAGAGTAGAATGGAATGGATTGGAATGGAATTGATTGGAAGGGAATGGAAGGGAATGTAATGGAATGGAAAGTAATGTATTGCTGTGGATCGGAATGGAATGGAGTGGAATGAAATTGAATGGAATGTAAAGGAATGGAAAGGAATGGAATGGAATGGAGTGGAATGGAATGGAATGGAATGGAATGGAATGGAATGGAATGGAATGGAATTGAATGGAATGGAAAGGAATGGAATGGAATGGGTTGGAGTGGAATGGAATGGAATGGAATGGTGAAATAAAATGTGAGCAGATAATGTGCAACTGAATTCCAGCCAGAGGGACAGATTGAGAAGTTGTTGAAAGAAAGAAATACAATAGAATAGTGTGGAATGGAATGGAAAGGAATAGAATAGAATTGATTGTAATTGAATCAAATTGAAGGGGTGCAATGGCAGGAAATGGAATGGAAAGGAATAAAATGGAATGGAATGGTGAAATAAAATGTGAGCTGACACTGAGGAACTGCAAGCCAGCCAGGGTGACAGATTGAGAATTTATTGTAACAAAGGAATAGAATAGAATAGTGTGGAATGGAATGGAATGGAAGGGAATGGAATGGAATGGAATGGAATGGAATGGAATGGAAGGGAATGGAATGGAATGGAGTGGAATGGAATGGAATGGACTGGAATGGAATGGAGTGCAATGGAACGGGATGGAAAGGAATTTAATGAAATGAAATGGAATGGAATGGAATTTAATGGGATGGATTGCAATGGTGAAAAAAAATATGAGCTGACATTGTGACAAATAAAATCAGCCAGGGTACAGATTGAAAACTTTTTGAAAGAATGTAATAGAATAGAATATAAGAATGTGGAATGTAATGTAATGGAATGGAATGTGATGGAATGGAATCGAATGGAATGGATTGGAATGGAATAGAATGGAATGAAATGGGGAAATAAAATTTGAGCTAAATTTGAGCCACTGCAATCCAGCCAGGGTGTCAGATGCAGAACTTTTTGGAAGAAAGGAATAGAATAGAATAGTGAGGAATGGAGGGGAACGGAATGGGATGGAATTGAATTGAATGAAAGGGAATGGAATAGAATGGAAATGAATGGAATGGAATGGAATGGAATGGAATGGAATGGCATGGCATAGAATGGAATCGAATGGAATGTTGAAATAAAATGCGAGCTTACCTTGTGCCACGTAATCCAGCCAGGCTGACAGATTGAGAACATGTTGAAAGAAAGGAATAGAACAGAATAGTGTGGAATGGAATGGAGTGGAATGGAATGGAGTGCAATGGAAAGGAATGGGATCAAATAAATGGAATGGAATGGAATGGAATGGAATGGAATGGAATGGCACCGTGAAATATAATGAGAGCTGACATTGTGCCACGGCAATTCGGCCAGGGTGAGAGATTGAGAACATTTTGGAAGGAAAGAACAGAATAGGATAGTGTGGAATGGAATGGAATGGCATGGAACAGAGGGCAATGGAACAGAAAGGAACTGAATGGAATGGAATGGAATGGAATGGAATGGAATGGAATGGTGAAGTAAAATGTGAGCTGACATTTTGCCAATGCAATCCAGCCAGGGTGACACTTTGAGAACATATTGAAAGAAATGATTAGAATAGAATACTGTGGAATGGAATGGAATAGTGGAATGGAATGGAATGGAATGGAATAAAATGGAATGGAATGGAAAGGTGAAATAAAAAGGGAGCTGACATTGAGCCACAGCAATTGAGCCAGTGTGAGAGATTGAGAACTGCTTGAAAGCGAGGAATAGAATACAATAATGGGGAACGGAATTGAATGCAATGGAATGGAATGGAATGGAATGGAATGGAATGGAATGGAATGCAATTGAAAGGAATGGAATGCAATGGAATGAAATGGAAAGGAAGGGAATGGAATAGAATGGAATGGAACGGTGAAATAAAAAGTAAGCTGACATTGTAGAACTGCAATAAAATCAGGATGACAGTTTGAGAAGTTGATGAAATAAGAATGGAATGGAAAGGAATGGAATGGAATGCAGTGGAATGGAATGGAATGGAATAGAGTGAAATTGAACATAATGGAAGAGAATGGAATGAAATCAAATGAAATGGAATTGAATGGAATTTACTGGAATAGAATGAAATGGAATGGAATGGAATGGAATGGAATGGAATGGAATGGAATGGAATTAAGTGGAATGGAATGGAATGGAAATGAATGGAATGGAACAGTGAAACAAAATGTGAGCTGATATTCTGCCACTGTAATCCAGCCAGCATGACAGATTGAGAGCTTGTTGAAAGAAAGGAATAGAATAGCATAGTGTGGAATGGAATGGAATGGAATGGAATGGAATGGAATGGAATGGAATGGAGTGCAATTGAATTGAATGGAACGGAATGGAATGAAATGGAACGGAATCGGATGGAATGGAATGGAATGGGGAAATAAAATGTGAGCTGACAGTGTACCAATGCAAAGAAACCTGAGTTACAGATTGAGAACTAGTTGAAAGAAACTAATAGAATAGAATAATGGGCAATGGAATGGAATGGCATGGAATGGAATGGAATGGAATAGAATGGAATGGAATGGAATGGTGTGCAATTGAACGGAATGGAACGGAATGGAGTGAAATGGAATGGAATGGAACACAATGGAACTGAAAGGCAAGGAACGGAACGGAATGGAATGGAACGGAATGGAATGGAATAGAATAGAATGGTGAAATAAAACTCGGGCTGACATGGCACCACTGAAATCCAGCCAAGGTGACAGATTGAGAACGTGTTGAACCACAGGAATAGAATAGAATAATGTGGAATGGAATGGAATGGAATGGAATGGAATGGAATGGAATGGAATGGAATGGTGAAATAAAATGTGAGCTGACATTGTGCCAATGCAATCCAGCCAGGGTGACACATTGAGAACATATTGAAAGAAATGAATAGAAAAGAATACTGTGGAATGGAATGGAATAGTGGAATGGAATGGAATGGAATGGAATAGAATGGAATGGAATAGAAAGTTGAAATAAAATGGGAGCTGACATTGAGCCACAGCAATTGAGCCACGGTGAGAGATTGAGAACTGCTTGAAAGCGAGGAATAGAATACAATAATGGGGAACGGAATTTAATGCAATGGAATGGAATAGAATGGAATGGAATGGAATGGAATGGAATGGAATGGAATGGAATGGAATGGAATGGAATGGAATGCAATTGAAAGGAATGGAATGCAATGGAATGAAATGGAAAGGAAGGGAATGGAATAGAATGGAATGGAACGGTGAAATAAAAAGTAAGCTGACATTGTAGAACTGCAATAAAATCAGGGTGACAGATTGAGAAGTTGATGAAATAAGAATGGAATGGAAAGGAATGGAATGGAATGCAATGGAATTGAATGGAATGGAATAGAGTGTAATTGAACATAATGGAAGAGAATGGAATGAAATCAAATGGAATGGAATTGAATGCAATTTACTGGAATAGAATGAATTGGAATGGAATGGAATGGAATGGAATCAAGTGGAATGGAATGGAATGGAATGGAAATGAATGGAATGGAACAGTGAAACAAAATGCGAGCTGATATTCTGCCACTGTAATCCAGCCAGCATGACAGATTGAGAGCTTGTTGAAAGAAAGGAATAGAATAGCATAGTGTGGAATGGAATGGAATGGAATGGAATGGAATGGAATGCAATCAAGTGGAATGGAATGGAATGGAATGGAAATGAATGGAATGGAACAGTGAAACAAAATGCGAGCTGATATTCTGCCACAGTAATCCAGCCAGCATGACAGATTGAGAGCTTGTTGAAAGAAAGGAATAGAATAGCATAGTGTGGAATGGAATGGAATGGAATGGAATGGAATGGAGTGCAATTGAATTGAATGGAACGGAATGGAATGAAATGGAATGGAATCGGATGGAATGGAATGGAATGGGGAAATAAAACCTGAGCTGACATCGTACAAATGCAAAGCAACCAGAGTTACAGATTGAGAACTAGTTGAAAGAAACTAATAGAATAGAATAGTGGGGAATGGAATGGAATGGAATGGAATGAAATAGAATGGAATGGAATGGTGTGCAATTGAACGGAATGGAACGGAATGGAGTGAAATGGAATGGAATGGAACACAATGGAACTGAACGGCATGGAACAGAACGGAATGGAATGGAACGGAATGGAATGGAATAGAATGGAACGGTGAAATACAACTAGGGCTGACATGGCACCACTGAAATCCAGCCAAGGTGACAGATTGAGAACTTGTTGAACCAAAGGAATAGAATAGAATAATGTGGAATGGTATGGAATGGAATGGAATGGAATGGAATGAAAAGGAATGGAATGGCACAGTGAAATAAAATGAGAACTGAAATTGTCGCACTGCAATTCAGCCAGGGTGAGTGATTGAGAACTTTTTGAAAGGAAAGAACAGAATAGGATAGTGTGGAATGGAATGGAATTGAATGGAATGGCATGGAATAGAGGGCAACGGAACGGAATGGAACTGAATGGAATGAAATGGAATGGAAAGGAATGTAATGGTGAAATAAAATATAAGCTGACATAGTGCCAATGCAATCCAGCCAGGGTGATACATTGAGAACATATTGAAAGAAATGAATAGAATAGAAAACTGTGGAATGGAATGGAATGGAATGGAATGGAATGGAATGGAATGGAATGAAATGGAATGGAATGGTGAAACAAAATGTGAGCTGACATTGAGCCAATGCAATACAGATAGGGTTACAGGTTGAGAACTTGCGGAAGGAAAGGAATAGAAAAGAATAGTGTGCAATGGAAAGGAATGGAGTGGAATGGAATGGAATGGAATGGAATGGAATGGAATGGAATGGAATTGAATGGAAAGGAATGTAGGGTAATGGAACGGAATGGAACTGTATGGAAGAAAATGGAATGGAATGGAATGGAATGGAATGGAATGGAATGGAATGGAATGGATTGGAATGGAACGTAAAAGAAAATGTAAGCTGACATTGTGGAACTGCAATACAGCAAGGGTGACAGATTGAGAACTTGTTGAAACAAAGGAATGGAATGGAATGGAATGGAATGGAATGGAATGGAATGGAATGGAATGGAATGGAATGGAATGGAATGCATTGGATTTCAATGGAACGGAGTGGATTGAAATGGAAAGGAATGGAATGGAATGGAATGGCAGGGAATGGAATGGAATGTAACGTTGAAATATAACGTGAGTTGACATTCTGACACTGCAATAAAGCCAAGGTAACATATTGAGAACTTTTTGAAAGAAAGGAATAGAAAAGAACAGTGTAGATTGGAAGGGAATGGAAAGGAATCGAATGAAATGGAAAGGAAAGGAGTGGAATGGAATTGAATGGAACAGAACGGAATGAAATGGAATGGAATGGGATGGAATGGAATGGAATGGAATGGAATGGAGTGCAGTTGAACATAATGGAAGAGAATGGAATGAAATCGATTGGAATAGAATGGAATGGAATTGAATGGAATAGAATGAAATGGAATGGAATGGAATAGAGGGGAATGGAATGGAATGGAAATGAATGGAATGGAACAGTGAAACAAAATATGAGCTGCTATTCTGCCACTGCAATCCAGCCAGGGTGACAGATTGAGAGCTTGTTGAAAGAAAGCAATGGAATACCATAGTGTGGAATGGAATGGAATGGAATGGAATGGAATGGAATGGAATGGAATGGAATGGTGAAATAAAATGTGAGCTGATATTTTGCCACTGCAATCCAGCCAGGGTGACACATTGAGAATTTGTTGAAAAAAGGACTAGAAACGAATAGTGTGGATTGGAATGGAGTGGAATGGAATGGAATGGAATGGAATGGAATGGAATGGAATGGAAAGGTGAAATAAAATGTGAGCTGATATTGTGCCACTGCAATTTAGAGAGGGTGACAGATTGAGAACTTGTGGAAAGAAAGGAAGATAATAGGATAGTGAGGAATGGAATGGAATGGAATGGAATGGAATGGAATGGAATGGAATGGAATGGAGTGTAATTGAACATAATAGAAGAGAATGGAAAGAAATCGAATTGAAAAGAATTGAACGGAATTGAATGGAATAGAACGAAATGGAATGGAATGGAATGGAATGGAATGGAATGGAATGGAAATGAATGGAATGGAACCGTGAAATAAAATGTGAGCTGATATAATTCCACTGCAATCCAGCCAGGGTGACAGATTGAGAGTTTGTTGAAAGAAAGTAATAGAATAGCATACTGTGGAATGGAATTGAATGGAATGGAATGGAACGGAATGGAATGGAATGAAATGAAATGGAATGGAATGGTTCAATAAAATGTGAGCTGATATTGTGCCACTGCAATCCAGCCAGGGTGACAGATAAAGAGCTTGTTGAAAGAAAGTAATCGAATCGAATAATCTGGAATGGAATGGAATGGAGTGCAATGGAAGAGAATGGAATGGAATGGAATGGAATGGAATGGAATGGAATGGAATGGAATGGAATGGAATGGACAGTGAAATAAAATGTGAGCTGACATTGTGTCACTGCAATGCATCCAGGGTGACCGATTGAGAACTTGTTGAAAGAAAGGAAGAGAAGAGAATAGTGTGGAATGCAATAGAATGGAAAGGAATGGAGTGTAATGGAGCCGAATGGAAATGAAAGGAATGGAATGGAATGGAATGGAACGGAATGGAATGGTTAAATTAAATGAGAGCTGACATTGTGCAACTGCAATCCAGCCAGGGTGACATATTAATAATTGTTGAAACAAAGGAGTAGAATAGAATAGTGTGGAATGTAAGGGAATGGAAAAGAATGGAAACCAATGGAATGGAATGGAATGGAATGGAATGGAATGGAATGGAATGGAATGGAGTGCAATGCAACGGAATGGAATGGAACGGAATGAAATGGAATGGAATGGAGTGGAAAAGAATGGAATGGAATGAAACGGAGTAACAAAATGTGAGCTGACATTGTGCTACTGCAATCCAGCAAGGGTGACAGATTGAGAACATGTTGAAAGAAGGGAGTAGAATAGAATAGTATTGAGTGGAATGGAATGAAATGGAATGGAATGCAAAGGAACGGACTTGAACGGAAAGTAATCAAATGGAATGGAAAAGAATGGAATGAATGGAATGGAATGGAATGGAAAAAATTGCAGTGGAATATACTGGAGTGGAATGGAGAAGAAATGAAGCAAGTGGAGTGGAGTTAAATGGAGTGGAATGGAACGGAACGGAACGGAACAGAACGGAATGGAATGGAATGAACTGGAATGGAGTCAAATGGGCAGAATGGTATGCAATTGAGTGCAGAGGAGTGGAGTGGAGAAGAGTGGATTTGAATTGATTGGAAAGGAATTCAATGGAAAGTAATGGAATGCAATGGAATGGAATGGAATGGAATGCAGTGGAATGGAGTGGAGTGGATTGGAGAAAAATGGGAAGGAATAGAATGCAGTGGAGTGGAGAGGAGAGGAGTGGAGAAGAGTGGATTTGAATTGAATGCAATGAAATCGAATGGATTGGAATGGAGTGGAGTGGATTCTAGTGGAAAACAAAGTAATGAATGGAATGGAATGGAATGGAATGGAATGGAATGAAATGGAATGTAATGGAGTGGAATGGAATGAAATGGAATGTAATGGAGTGGAATGGAATGAAATGGAATGTAATGGAGTGGAATGGAATGGAGTGGAATGGACTGGACAGGAATGGAGATGAATGGGAACAAACGGAATGCAGTGGAGTAGAGAGGACTGGAGTGGAGAAGTGTGGATTTGAATTGAATGAAATGGAATGGAATGCATTGGTGTGCAGTGGAGTGAATACTAGTGGATAAGAATAGAACGGAAAGGACCAGAATGAAACGGAATGGAATGGAATTGAATGGAATGGAATGGAATGGAATGGCAAGGAATTGAATGGAATGGAGTGGACAGGAATGGAGGTGAATGGGAAGAAACGGAAGGCACTGGAGTGTAGAGGAGTGGATCGGAGAAGAGTGGATTTGAAAAGATTGGAAGGCAATGCAAGGGAATGGAATAGAATGGAATGCAATGGATTGGAGTGCAGTTGTGTTGAGGGGAATGGAAAGGAATGGAATAGAATGGATTGGAATGGAATGGAATGCAATGGAATGGAATGGAACGGAATGGAATGGAATGAAACGGAATGGAATGAATGGAATGGAATGGAATGGAAAAAAGTGCAGTGGAGTGCAGTGGAGTGGAATGGAGAAGAAAGGAAGGGAGTGGAGTTGAGTGGAATAGAGTGGAATGCAATGGAATGGAATCGAATAGAATGGAATGGATTGGAGTGTATTTGAATGAAGGCAAATTGGAAGGAATGGAATGCAGTTTTATGGAGTGGAGTGGAGTTTAGAAGACTGGAATGAATTGAATGCAATGGAAAAAAATGAGTTGGAGTGCAGTGGATTGGATTATTGTATAAAATAATGAATGGAATGGAATGGAATGGAATAGAATGGAATGCAATGCAATGGAAGGCAAAGGAATGAATGGAAAAAATTGCAGTGGAGTTTATTGGAGTGGAATCGAGAAGAAAGGAAAGGAGTGGAGTGGAATGGAGGGGAATGGAATGGAATGCAATGGTTGGGATGGAATGGAATGAAATGCAGGGGATTAGAATGGAGGGTATGCTAGTAGAATGTAAAGGAATGGAACGTAATGGAATGTAATGGAATACAATGAAATGGAATGATAAGGAATGGAATGGACTTGAGTGGAGTGGAGTGTATTGGAAATGAATGGAATGGAGTGGAGTTTGGTGGATTGGAGTGGAATGGGAAGGAATGGAATGGAGTGGAGTGAAGTGGTGTGGAGTGCAATGGAGGGAAGTAGATTGTATAAAGGTGGAATGGAATGGAATGGAATGGAATGGAATGGAATGGAATGGAATGGAATGCAGTAGATTGGAGTGATGTTGCATGGACAGGAATGGAATGGAATAGAATGGAACGGAATGGAATCCAAAGGAATGGAATGAATGGAATTAAATGGAATGGAATGGAAAAAAGTGCGGTGGGGTGCATTGGGAGTGGAATGGAGAAGAAAGGAAGGGAGAGGAGTGCAGTGCAACGGAGTGGAATTGAATGCAACGGAACACAGAGGACTGGAATGGAGGCGAATGATAAGGAATGGAATGCAGTGGAGTGGAGAGGAGTGGAGTGGAGAAGAGTGGATTTGAATTGAATGCAATGGAATGGAATGGAATGGAATGGATTAGAGAGGAGTGGAATGGATTCCAGTGGAAACGAATAGAATGGAATGAAATGGAATAGAATGGAATGGAATGGAAATGAATGGAATCGACTGGAATGGAATGGAATTGACAGGAATGGAATAGAATCGACTGGAATGGAATGGAATGGAAAGGAATGGAGTGGAATGGAATGGAATAGAACGGAATGGAGTGGATTGGACGGGAATGGGTGCGAATGGGAAGGAATGGAACGCAGTGGAGTGGGGAAGAGAGGATATGATTTGAATGGAATGCATGGAATGGATTGGAGTGGAGTGGATTCTAGTGGAAAAAAATGCAATGGAATGGAATTTTATAGAATGAAATGGAATGGAATGGAATGGCGAGGAATGGAATAGAATGGAATGGAATGGAATGGAGACCATCACGTGGAATGGAGTGGAATGGAATGGAATGGAATGGAATGGAATGGAATGGAATGGAATGGAATTGTGAAATGAAATTTGAGCTGACATTGTGCAACTGCAATCCTACAAGGGTTACATATTGAGAACTTGTTGAAAGAAAGGAATAGAATAAAAGAGTGTGGAATGGAAAGGAATGGAAAGGAATGGAAAGGAATGGAATGGAATGACATGGAAAGGAAGGGAATGGAATGGAAAGGAATTTGACGGTGAAGTAAAAAGTAAGCTGACATTCTGGAACTGCAATATAATCATTGTGACAGTTTGAGAAGTTGATGAAATAAGAATGGAATGGAATGGAGTGCAATTGAACATAATAGAAGAGAATGGAATGAAATCGAATTGAAAAGAATTGAATGGAATTGAATGGAATAGAATGGAATGGAATGGAATGGAATGGAATGGAATGGAATGGAATGGAATGGAATGGAATAGAATGGAATGGAATGGAATGGCGTGGAGTGGAGTGGAGTGGAGTGGAATGTAATGGAATGGAATGGAATGGAAATGAATGGAATGGAACAGTGAAATAAAATGTGAGCTGATGTACTTCCACTGGAATCCAGCCAGGGTGACAGATTGAGGGCTTGTTGAAAGAAAGGAATAGAAAAGCATACTGTGGAGTGGAATGGAATGGAACGGAATGGAATGGAATGGAATCAAATGGAATGGAATGGTTAAATAAAATGTGAGCTGATATTGTGCCACTGCAATCCAGCCAGGGTGACAGATAAAGAACTTGTTGAAAGAAAGTAATAGAATCGAATAGTCTGGAATGGAATGGAATTGAGAGCAATGGAAGAGAATGGAATGGAATGGAAAGAATGGAATGGAATGGAATGGAATCGAATGTAACAGTGAAATAAAATGTGAGCTGACATTGTGTCACTCCAACCATCCAGGGTGACCGATTGAGAACATGTTGAAAGAAAAGAAGAGAAGAGAATAGTGTGGATTGCAATTGAATGGAATGGATTGGAGTGTAATGGAACCGAATGGAAATGAATGGTATAGAATTGAGTGGAATGGAATGGAATTGAATGGAATGGAAAGGAATGGAATGGAATGGAATGGAATGGAATGGAATGGAATGGAATGGAATGGAATGGTTAAAGTAAATGTGAGCTGACATTGTGCCACTGCAATCCAGCCAGGGTGACATACTGAGAACTTGTTGAAAGAAAGGAATAGAAAAGAATTGTGTGGAACGGAATGGAATGGAATGGAATGGAATGGAATGGAATGGAATGGAATGGGATGGGATGGAATGCAATGGAACGGAATGGAACAGAACGGAATAGAATGGAATGGAGTGGAATGGAATGCAGTGGAATGGAGTGGAATGGAATGTAATGGTGAAATAAAATGTGAGCTGAAATGGTGCCATTGCAATACTGCCAGGGCGATAGATTTAGAACTTGTTTAAAGAAAAGAATAGAATAGAATAGTGTGCAATGTAAAGGAATGGAATTGAATGGAGTGGAAAGAAATGGAATCGAATGGAAAGGTGAAGTAAAATGTGAGCTGATATTGTGCCACTGCAATCCAGCCAGGGTGAGAGATTTAGAACTTGTTTAAAGAAAGGAATAGGATAGAATAGTGAGGAACTGCATGGAGTGGAGTGGAATGGAATGGAACATAATGGAATGGAATAGAGTAAAATGGAAAGGATTGGAATGGAATTGATTGGAAGGGAATGGAAAGGAATGTAATGGAATGGAAAGTCATGTATTGCTATGGATCGGAATGGAATGGAGTGGAATGACATTGAATGGAGTGGAATGGAATGGAAAGGAATGGAATGGAATGGAATGGAGTGGAGTGGAATGGAATGTAATGGAATTGAATGGAATGGAAAGGAATGGAATGGAATGGATTGGAGTGGAATGGAATGGAAAGGAATGGTGAAATGAATTGTGAGCTGATAATGTGCAACTGAATTCCAGCCAGAGGGACAGATGGAGAAGTTGTTGAAAGAAAGGAATAGAATAGAATAGTGTGGAATGGAATGGAAAAGAATAGAATGGAATTGATTGTAATTGAATCAAATTGAAGGGGTGCAATGGCAAGGAATGGAACGGAAAGGAATAAAATGGAATGGAATGGTGAAATAAAATGTGAGCTGACACTGAGGAACTGCAATCCAGCCAGGGTGACAGATTGAGAATTTATTGTAAGAAAGGAATAGAATAGAATAGTTTGGAATGGAATGGAATGGAATGGAATGGAATGGAATGGAATGGAATGGAATGTAGAGCAATGGAACGGAATGGAACTGTATGGAACAAAATGGAATGGAATGGAATGTAATGTAATGGAATGGAATGGAATGGAATGGAATGGAATGGAAGGTAAAAGAAAATGTAAGCTGACATTGTGGAACTGCAATCCAGCAAGGGTGACAGATTGAGAACTTGTTGAAACAAAGGAATGGAATGGAATGGAATGGAATGGAATGGAATGGAATGGAATGGAATGAAATGGAGTGGAATGAATTGGAGTTCAATGGAATGGAGTGGATTGAAATGGAAAGGAATGGAATGGAATGGAATGGCAGGGAATGGAATGGAATGTAACGTTGAAATATAACGTGAGTTGACATTCTGACACTGCAATAAAGCCAAGGTAACATATTGAGAACTTTCTGAAAGAAAGGAATAGAAAAGAACAGTGTAGATTGGAAGGGAATGGAACGGAATCGAATGAAATGGAAAGGAAAGGAGTGGAATGGAATTGAATGGAACGGAATGGAATGAAATGGAATGGAATGGTATGGAATGGAATGGAATGGAATGGAGTGAAGTTGAACATAATAGAAGAGAATGGAATGAAATCGATTGGAATAGAATTGAATGGAATTGAATGGAATAGAATGAAATGGAATGGAATGGAATGGAGGGGAATGGAATGGAATGGAAATGAATGTAATGGAACAGTGAAACAAAATGTGAGCTGCTATTCTGCCACTGCAATACAGCCAGGGTGACAGATTGAGAGCTTGTTGAAAGAAAGCAATGGAATAGCATAGTGTGGAATGGAATGGAATGGAATGGAATGGAATGGAATGGAATGGAATGGAATGGGGAAATAAAATGTGAGCGGATATTGTGCCACTGCAATCCAGCCAGGGTGACAGATTGAGAATTTGTTGAAAAAAGGACTAGAAACGAATAGTGTGGATTGGAATGGAGTGGAATGGAATGGAATGGAATGGAATGGAATGGAATGGAATGGAAAGGTGAAATAAAATGTGAGCTGACATTGTGCCACTGCAATTCAGAGAGGGTGAGAGATTGAGAACCTGTGGAAAGAAAGGAAGATAATAGGATAGTGTGGAATGCAATGGAATGGAATGGAATGGAATGGAATGGAATGGAATGGAATGGAATGGAGTGTAATGGAACAGAATGGAAATGAATGGAATGGAATGCAATGGAAAGGAATGGAATTGGAATGGAATGGAAAAGAGTGGAATGGAATGGAATGGAATGGTGAAAGAAAATGTGAGCTGACACTGTGCCACTGAAATCCAGCCAGGGTGACATATTGAGAATTGTTGAAACAAGGGAGTAGAATAGAATAGTGTGCAATGTAATGGAATGGAAAGGAATGGAATGGAATGGAATGGAATGGAATGGAATGGAATGGAATGGAAGGGAATGGAGTGCAATGGAATGGAATGGAATGAAATCGAATGAAATGGCATGGAGTGGAAAAGAAAGGAATGGAATGAAATGGTGTAACAAAATGCGAGCCGACATTGTGCCACTGAAATCCAGCCAGGGTGACAGAGGGTGATAGATTGGGAACATGTTGAAAGAAAGGAGTAGAATAGAGTAGTTTGGAATGGAATGGAATGAAATGCAATGGAGTGCAATGGAACGGAGTTGAACAGAAAGTAATGAAATGGAATGGAAGGGAATGTAATGAATGGAAAGGAATGGAATGGAATGGAATGGTGAAATGAAATTTGAGCTGACACTGTACAACTGCAATCCTACAAGGGTTACATATTGTGAACTTGTTGAAAGAAAGGAATAGAATAAAAGAGTGTGGAATGGAAAGGAGTGGAATGCAAGGGAAGGGAATGGAATGGAATGGAATGGAATGGAATGGAATGGAAGGAACGGAATAGAATGGAATGGAATGGAATAGAATGGAAGGAATGGAATGGAATGGAATGTAAGGAATGGAATGGAATGGAGACCATCACGTGGAATGGAGTGAAATGTCATGGAATGGAATGGAATGGAATGGAATGCAATGGAAAGGAAGGGAATGGAATGGAATGACATGGAAAGGAAGGGAATGGAATGGAAAGGAATTTAATGGTGAAGTAAAAAGTAAGCTGACATTGTGGAACTGCAATATAAACAGGGTGACAGTTTGAGAAGTTGATGAAATAAGAATGGAATGGAATGGAGTGCAATTGAATATAATAGAAGAGAAAGGAATGAAATCGAATTGAAAAGAATTGAACGGAATTGAATGGAATAGAATGAAATGGAATGGAATGGAATGGAATGGAATGGAATGGAATGGAATGGAAATGAATGGAATGGAACCGTGAAATAAAATGTGAGCTGATATACTTCCACTGCAATCCAGCCAGGGTGACAGATTGAGATTTTGTTGAAAGAAAGTAATAGAGTAGCATACTGTGGAATGGAATGGAATGGAACCAAATGGAATGGAATGAAATGAAATGGAATGGAATGGTTAAATAAAATGTGAGCTGATATTGTGCCACTGCAATACAGCCAGGGTGACAGATAAAGAACTTGTTGAAAGAAAGTAATAGAATCGAATAATCTGGAATGGAATGGAATGGAGTGCAATGGAAGAGAATGGAATGGAATGGAATGGAATAGAATGGAATGGAATGGAATGGAATGGAATGGAATGGAATGGAATGAACAGTGAAATAAATTGTGAGCTGACATTGTGTCACTGCAATGCACACAGGGTGACCGATTGAGAACTTGTTGAAAGAAAGGAAGAGAAGAGAATAGTGTGGAATGCAATAGAATGGCAAGGAATGGAGTGTAATGGAACCGAATGGAAATGAATGGAATGGAATGGAATGGAATGGAATGGAATGGAATGGAATGGAATGGAATGGTTAAAGTAAATGTGAGCGGATATTGTGCCACTGCAATACAGCCAGGGTGACATATTAAGAATTGTTGAAACAAAGCAGTAGAATAGAATAGTGTGGATTGGAATGGAGTGGAATGTAATGGAATGGAATGGAATGGAATGGAATGGAATGGAATGGAAAGGTGAAATAAAATGTGAGCTGACATTGTGCCACTGCAATTCAGAGAGGGTGAGAGATTGAGAACCTGTGGAAAGAAAGGAAGATAATAGGATAGTGTGGAATGCAATGGAATGGAATGGAATGGAATGGAATGGAATGGAATAGAATGGAATGGAATGGAATGGAGTGTAATGGAACAGAATGGAAATGAATGGAATGGAATGCAATGGAAAGGAATGGAATTGGAATGGAATGGAAAAGAGTGGAATGGAATGGAATGGAATGGTGAAAGAAAATGTGAGCTGACACTGTGCCACTGAAATCCAGCCAGGGTGACATATTGAGAATTGTTGAAACAAGGGAGTAGAATAGAATAGTGTGCAATGTAATGGAATGGAAAGGAATGGAATGGAATGGAATGGAATGGAATGGAATGGAATGGAAGGGAATGGAGTGCAATGGAATGGAATGGAATGAAATCGAATGAAATGGCATGGAGTGGAAAAGAAAGGAATGGAATGAAATGGTGTAACAAAATGCGAGCCGACATTGTGCCACTGAAATCCAGCCAGGGTGACAGAGGGTGATAGATTGGGAACATGTTGAAAGAAAGGAGTAGAATAGAGTAGTTTGGAATGGAATGGAATGAAATGCAATGGAGTGCAATGGAACGGAGTTGAACAGAAAGTAATGAAATGGAATGGAAGGGAATGTAATGAATGGAAAGGAATGGAATGGAATGGAATGGTGAAATGAAATTTGAGCTGACACTGTACAACTGCAATCCTACAAGGGTTACATATTGTGAACTTGTTGAAAGAAAGGAATAGAATAAAAGAGTGTGGAATGGAAAGGAGTGGAATGGAAGGGAATGGAATGGAATGGAATGGAATGGAAGGAACGGAATAGAATGGAATGGAATGGAATAGAATGGAAGGAATGGAATGGAATGGAATGTAAGGAATGGAATGGAATGGAGACCATCACGTGGAATGGAGTGAAATGTCATGGAATGGAATGGAATGGAATGGAATGCAATGGAAAGGAAGGGAATGGAATGGAATGAAATGGAAAGGAAGGGAATGGAATGGAAAGGAATTTAATGGTGAAGTAAAAAGTAAGCTGACATTGTGGAACTGCAATATAAACAGGGTGACAGTTTGAGAAGTTGATGAAATAAGAATGGAATGGAATGGAGTGCAATTGAATATAATAGAAGAGAAAGGAATGAAATCGAATTGAAAAGAATTGAACGGAATTGAATGGAATAGAATGAAATGGAATGGAATGGAATGGAATGGAATGGAATGGAATGGAAATGAATGGAATGGAACCGTGAAATAAAATGTGAGCTGATATACTTCCACTGCAATCCAGCCAGGGTGACAGATTGAGATTTTGTTGAAAGAAAGTAATAGAGTAGCATACTGTGGAATGGAATGGAATGGAACCAAATGGAATGGAATGAAATGAAATGGAATGGAATGGTTAAATAAAATGTGAGCTGATATTGTGCCACTGCAATCCAGCCAGGGTGACAGATAAAGAACTTGTTGAAAGAAAGTAATAGAATCGAATAATCTGGAATGGAATGGAATGGAGTGCAATGGAAGAGAATGGAATGGAATGGAATGGAATAGAATGGAATGGAATGGAATGGAATGGAATGGAATGGAATGGAATGGAATGAACAGTGAAATAAATTGTGAGCTGACATTGTGTCACTGCAATGCACACAGGGTGACCGATTGAGAACTTGTTGAAAGAAAGGAAGAGAAGAGAATAGTGTGGAATGCAATAGAATGGCAAGGAATGGAGTGTAATGGAACCGAATGGAAATGAATGGAATGGAATGGAATGGAATGGAATGGAATGGAATGGAATGGAATGGAATGGAATGGAATGGAATGGTTAAAGTAAATGTGAGCGGATATTGTGCCACTGCAATACAGCCAGGGTGACATATTAAGAATTGTTGAAACAAAGCAGTAGAATAGAATAGTGTGGATTGGAATGGAGTGGAATGTAATGGAATGGAATGGAATGGAATGGAATGGAATGGAATGGAAAGGTGAAATAAAATGTGAGCTGACATTGTGCCACTGCAATTCAGAGAGTGTGAGAGATTGAGAACCTGTGGAAAGAAAGGAAGATAATAGGATAGTGTGGAATGCAATGGAATGGAATGGAATGGAATGGAATGGAATGGAATAGAATGGAATGGAATGGAATGGAGTGTAATGGAACAGAATGGAAATGAATGGAATGGAATGCAATGGAAAGGAATGGAATTGGAATGGAATGGAAAAGAGTGGAATGGAATGGAATGGAATGGTGAAAGAAAATGTGAGCTGACACTGTGCCACTGAAATCCAGCCAGGGTGACATATTGAGAATTGTTGAAACAAGGGAGTAGAATAGAATAGTGTGCAATGTAATGGAATGGAAAGGAATGGAATGGAATGGAATGGAATGGAATGGAATGGAATGGAATGGAAGGGAATGGAGTGCAATGGAATGGAATGGAATGAAATCGAATGAAATGGCATGGAGTGGAAAAGAAAGGAATGGAATGAAATGGTGTAACAAAATGCGAGCCGACATTGTGCCACTGAAATCCAGCCAGGGTGACAGAGGGTGATAGATTGGGAACATGTTGAAAGAAAGGAGTAGAATAGAGTAGTTTGGAATGGAATGGAATGAAATGCAATGGAGTGCAATGGAACGGAGTTGAACAGAAAGTAATGAAATGGAATGGAAGGGAATGTAATGAATGGAAAGGAATGGAATGGAATGGAATGGTGAAATGAAATTTGAGCTGACACTGTACAACTGCAATCCTACAAGGGTTACATATTGTGAACTTGTTGAAAGAAAGGAATAGAATAAAAGAGTGTGGAATGGAAAGGAGTGGAATGGAAGGGAATGGAATGGAATGGAATGGAATGGAAGGAACGGAATAGAATGGAATGGAATGGAATAGAATGGAAGGAATGGAATGGAATGGAATGTAAGGAATGGAATGGAATGGAGACCATCACGTGGAATGGAGTGAAATGTCATGGAATGGAATGGAATGGAATGGAATGCAATGGAAAGGAAGGGAATGGAATGGAATGACATGGAAAGGAAGGGAATGGAATGGAAAGGAATTTAATGGTGAAGTAAAAAGTAAGCTGACATTGTGGAACTGCAATATAAACAGGGTGACAGTTTGAGAAGTTGATGAAATAAGAATGGAATGGAATGGAGTGCAATTGAATATAATAGAAGAGAAAGGAATGAAATCGAATTGAAAAGAATTGAACGGAATTGAATGGAATAGAATGAAATGGAATGGAATGGAATGGAATGGAATGGAATGGAATGGAAATGAATGGAATGGAACCGTGAAATAAAATGTGAGCTGATATACTTCCACTGCAATCCAGCCAGGGTGACAGATTGAGATTTTGTTGAAAGAAAGTAATAGAGTAGCATACTGTGGAATGGAATGGAATGGAACCAAATGGAATGGAATGAAATGAAATGGAATGGAATGGTTAAATAAAATGTGAGCTGATATTGTGCCACTGCAATCCAGCCAGGGTGACAGATAAAGAACTTGTTGAAAGAAAGTAATAGAATCGAATAATCTGGAATGGAATGGAATGGAGTGCAATGGAAGAGAATGGAATGGAATGGAATGGAATAGAATGGAATGGAATGGAATGGAATGGAATGGAATGGAATGGAATGGAATGAACAGTGAAATAAATTGTGAGCTGACATTGTGTCACTGCAATGCACACAGGGTGACCGATTGAGAACTTGTTGAAAGAAAGGAAGAGAAGAGAATAGTGTGGAATGCAATAGAATGGCAAGGAATGGAGTGTAATGGAACCGAATGGAAATGAATGGAATGGAATGGAATGGAATGGAATGGAATGGAATGGAATGGAATGGAATGGAATGGAATGGTTAAAGTAAATGTGAGCGGATATTGTGCCACTGCAATACAGCCAGGGTGACATATTAAGAATTGTTGAAACAAAGCAGTAGAATAGAATAGTGTGGATTGGAATGGAGTGGAATGTAATGGAATGGAATGGAATGGAATGGAATGGAATGGAATGGAAAGGTGAAATAAAATGTGAGCTGACATTGTGCCACTGCAATTCAGAGAGTGTGAGAGATTGAGAACCTGTGGAAAGAAAGGAAGATAATAGGATAGTGTGGAATGCAATGGAATGGAATGGAATGGAATGGAATGGAATGGAATAGAATGGAATGGAATGGAATGGAGTGTAATGGAACAGAATGGAAATGAATGGAATGGAATGCAATGGAAAGGAATGGAATTGGAATGGAATGGAAAAGAGTGGAATGGAATGGAATGGAATGGTGAAAGAAAATGTGAGCTGACACTGTGCCACTGAAATCCAGCCAGGGTGACATATTGAGAATTGTTGAAACAAGGAGTAGAATAGAATAGTGTGCAATGTAATGGAATGGAAAGGAATGGAATGGAATGGAATGGAATGGAATGGAATGGAATGGAAGGGAATGGAGTGCAATGGAATGGAATGGAATGAAATCGAATGAAATGGCATGGAGTGGAAAAGAAAGGAATGGAATGAAATGGTGTAACAAAATGCGAGCCGACATTGTGCCACTGAAATCCAGCCAGGGTGACAGAGGGTGATAGATTGGGAACATGTTGAAAGAAAGGAGTAGAATAGAGTAGTTTGGAATGGAATGGAATGAAATGCAATGGAGTGCAATGGAACGGAGTTGAACAGAAAGTAATGAAATGGAATGGAAGGGAATGTAATGAATGGAAAGGAATGGAATGGAATGGAATGGTGAAATGAAATTTGAGCTGACACTGTACAACTGCAATCCTACAAGGGTACATATTGTGAACTTGTTGAAGAAAGAATAGAATAAAAGAGTGTGGAATGGAAAGGAGTGGAATGAAGGGAATGGAATGGAATGGAATGGAATGGAAGGAACGGAATAGAATGGAATGGAATGGAATAGAATGGAAGGAATGGAATGGAATGGAATGTAAGGAATGGAATGGAATGGAGACCATCACGTGGAATGGAGTGAAATGTCATGGAATGGAATGGAATGGAATGGAATGCAATGGAAAGGAAGGGAATGGAATGGAATGACATGGAAAGGAAGGAATGGAATGGAAAGGAATTTAATGGTGAAGTAAAAAGTAAGCTGACATTGTGGAACTGCAATATAAACAGGGTGACAGTTTGAGAAGTTGATGAAATAAGAATGGAATGGAATGGAGTGCAATTGAATATAATAGAAGAGAAAGGAATGAAATCGAATTGAAAAGAATTGAACGGAATTGAATGGAATAGAATGAAATGGAATGGAATGGAATGGAATGGAATGGAATGGAATGGAAATGAATGGAATGGAACCGTGAAATAAAATGTGAGCTGATATACTTCCACTGCAATCCAGCCAGGGTGACAGATTGAGATTTTGTTGAAAGAAAGTAATAGAGTAGCATACTGTGGAATGGAATGGAATGGAACCAAATGGAATGGAATGAAATGAAATGGAATGGAATGGTTAAATAAAATGTGAGCTGATATTGTGCCACTGCAATCCAGCCAGGGTGACAGATAAAGAACTTGTTGAAAGAAAGTAATAGAATCGAATAATCTGGAATGGAATGGAATGGAGTGCAATGGAAGAGAATGGAATGGAATGGAATGGAATAGAATGGAATGGAATGGAATGGAATGGAATGGAATGGAATGGAATGGATGAACAGTGAAATAAATTGTGAGCTGACATTGTGTCACTGCAATGCACACAGGGTGACCGATTGAGAACTTGTTGAAAGAAAGGAAGAGAAGAGAATAGTGTGGAATGCAATAGAATGGCAAGGAATGGAGTGTATGGAACCGAATGGAAATGAATGGAATGGAATGGAATGGAATGGAATGGAATGGAATGGAATGGAATGGAATGGAATGGAATGGTTAAAGTAAATGTGAGCGGATATTGTGCCACTGCAATACAGCCAGGGTGACATATTAAGAATTGTTGAAACAAAGCAGTAGAATAGAATAGTGTGGATTGGAATGGAGTGGAATGTAATGGAATGGAATGGAATGGAATGGAATGGAATGGAATGGAATGGAATGGAAAGGTGAAATAAAATGTGAGCTGACATTGTGCCACTGCAATTCAGAGAGTGTGAGAGATTGAGAACCTGTGGAAAGAAAGGAAGATAATAGGATAGTGTGGAATGCAATGGAATGGAATGGAATGGAATGGAATGGAATGGAATAGAATGGAATGGAATGGAATGGAGTGTAATGGAACAGAATGGAAATGAATGGAATGGAATGCAATGGAAAGGAATGGAATTGGAATGGAATGGAAAAGAGTGGAATGGAATGGAATGGAATGGTGAAAGAAAATGTGAGCTGACACTGTGCCACTGAAATCCAGCCAGGGTGACATATTGAGAATTGTTGAAACAAGGGAGTAGAATAGAATAGTGTGCAATGTAATGGAATGGAAAGGAATGGAATGGAATGGAATGGAATGGAATGGAATGGAATGGAAGGGAATGGAGTGCAATGGAATGGAATGGAATGAAATCGAATGAAATGGCATGGAGTGGAAAAGAAAGGAATGGAATGAAATGGTGTAACAAAATGCGAGCCGACATTGTGCCACTGAAATCCAGCCAGGGTGACAGAGGGTGATAGATTGAGAACATGTTGAAAGAAAGGAGTAGAATAGAGTAGTTTGGAATGGAATGGAATGAAATGCAATGGAGTGCAATGGAACGGAGTTGAACAGAAAGTAATGAAATGGAATGGAAGGGAATGTAATGAATGGAATGGAATGGAATGGAATGGAATGGTGAAATGAAATTTGAGCTGACACTGTACAACTGCAATCCTACAAGGGTTACATATTGTGAACTTGTTGAAAGAAAGGAATAGAATAAAAGAGTGTGGAATGGAAAGGAGTGGAATGGAAGGGAATGGAATGGAATGGAATGGAATGGAAGGAACGGAATAGAATGGAATGGAATGGAATAGAATGGAAGGAATGGAATGGAATGGAGACCATCACGTGGAATGGAGTGAAATGTCATGGAATGGAATGGAATGGAATGGAATGCAATGGAAAGGAAGGGAATGGAATGGAATGACATGGAAAGGAAGGGAATGGAATGGAAAGGAATTTAATGGTGAAGTAAAAAGTAAGCTGACATTGTGGAACTGCAATATAAACAGGGTGACAGTTTGAGAAGTTGATGAAATAAGAATGGAATGGAATGGAGTGCAATTGAATATAATAGAAGAGAAAGGAATGAAATCGAATTGAAAAGAATTGAACGGAATTGAATGGAATAGAATGAAATGGAATGGAATGGAATGGAATGGAATGGAATGGAATGGAATGGAAATGAATGGAATGGAACCGTGAAATAAAATGTGAGCTGATATACTTCCACTGCAATCCAGCCAGGGTGACAGATTGAGATCTTGTTGAAAGAAAGTAATAGAGTAGCATACTGTGGAATGGAATGGAATGGAACCAAATGGAATGGAATGAAATGAAATGGAATGGAATGGTTAAATAAAATGTGAGCTGATATTGTGCCACTGCAATCCAGCCAGGGTGACAGATAAAGAACTTGTTGAAAGAAAGTAATAGAATCGAATAATCTGGAATGGAATGGAATGGAGTGCAATGGAAGAGAATGGAATGGAATGGAATGGAATAGAATGGAATGGAATGGAATGGAATGGAATGGAATGGAATGGAATGAACAGTGAAATAAATTGTGAGCTGACATTGTGTCACTGCAATGCACACAGGGTGACCGATTGAGAACTTGTTGAAAGAAAGGAAGAGAAGAGAATAGTGTGGAATGCAATAGAATGGCAAGGAATGGAGTGTAATGGAACCGAATGGAAATGAATGGAATGGAATGGAATGGAATGGAATGGAATGGAATGGAATGGAATGGAATGGTTAAAGTAAATGTGAGCTGACATTGTGCAACTGCAATACAGCCAGGGTGACATATTAAGAATTGTTGAAACAAAGCAGTAGAATAGAATAGTGTGGAATGTAAGGAAATGGAAAAGAATGGAAAGCAATGGAATGGAATGGAGTGGAGTGCAATGGAACGGAAAGGAACGGAACGGAATGAAATGGAATGGAATGGAGTGGAAAAGAATGGAATGGAATGAAACGGAGTAACAAAATGTGAGCTGACATTGTGCTACTGCAATCCAGCAAGGGTGACAGATTGAGAACATGTTGAAAGAAAGAAGTAGAATAGAATAGTTTTGAGTGGAATGGAATGAAATGGAATGGAATGCAATGGAACTGAATTGACCAGAAAGTAATCAAATGGTATGGAAAAGAATGGAATGAATGGAATGGAATGGAATGCAACAGAATGGAATGAAACGGTGAAATGAAATATGAGCTGACATTGTGCCGCTGCAATCCTACAAGAGTTACAGATTGAGAACTTGTTGAAAGAAAGGAATAGAATAAAATAGTGAATGGAATGGAATGGCATGGAATGGAATGGCATGGAATGGAATGGCATGGAATGGAATGGAATGGAATGGATTGGAGTGGCGTGGAGTGGATTGGAATGGAATGCAATGGAATGGAATAGAATGGAATAGAATGGAATTGGTTGCACAGGAAAAGAATGGAACAGAATGGAATGGAATGGAGTGGAATGTAATGGAATGGAATGGAATGGAATGGATTGGAATGGAAGGGAATGGATTGGAATGGAATGGAATGGAAAGGAAGGGTGAAATAAAATGTAGGGTGATACTGCAAAACTGAATTCCAGCCAGGGTGACAGATTGAGAAATTGTTGAATGGAAGGAATAGAATAGATTAGTGGGGAAATGAAAGGAATGGAATGGAATGGAATGAAATGGAATGAATGGAATGGAATGGTGAGCAACATGCGGAATGGAATTAAATGGAATTGAATGGAATGGAATGGAATCGAATCGAATTTATTGGAATGGAACTGTGAAATAAAATGTGTGCTGAATTTTTGCCACAGCAATCCAGACAGCGTGACAGACTCAGAACTTATTGAAAGAAAGTAATATAATAGAACAGTGTGGAATCGAATGTAATGGAATGGAATGGAATGAAATGGAATGGAATGGAGTGCAAGGGAATGGAATGGAATGGAAAGGAATGGAATGGAATGGAATGGAACAGTGAAATAAAATGGGAGCTGACATTGTGCCACTGCAATCCATCCAGGGTGACACATTGAGAACTGGTTGAAAGAAAGGAATAGAATAGAATCGTGTGGAGTGGTAAGGAATAGAATGAAATGGACTGGAATGGAATGGAGTGGAATGGAATGAAATGGAATGGAGTGCATCGGAACAGAATGGAACGGAATGGAATGGAATAGAATGGAATGGAATGGATTGGAATGGAAAGGGAAAATAAAATGTGAGCTGACATAGTGCCAATGCAATGAAACCAGGGTGAGAGATTGATAACTTGTTGCAAGATAGGAATAGAATAGAATAGTGTGGAATGGAATGGAATGGAATAGAATGGAAAGGAATGGAATGGAATGGAATGGAATGGAATGGAATGGAATGGAATGGAATGGAGTTCAATGGAACAGAATGGAACGGAATGGAATGAACTTGAATGGAATGGAATGGAATGCAATGGAATGGATTGGAAAGGAAAGGGGAAATAAAATGTGAGCTGACATAGTGCCACTGCAATCCAACCAGGGTGAGAGATTGAGAACTTGTCGCAAGATAGGAATAGAATAGAATAGTGTGGAATGGAAGGGAATGGAATGGAATGGAAAGGAACAGAATGGAACGGAACGGAGCAGAATGGAATGCAATGCAATGGAATGGAAAGGAGTGGAGTGGAATGGAGTGGAGGCGAATGTGAAGGAATGGAATGCAGTGTAGTGGAAAGGAATTTAGTGGAGAAGTGTGGATTTGAGTTGTATGGAATGGAATGGAATGGATTCGAGTTTAGTGGAGTGGATTATAGTGGAAAAGAATAGACTGGAATGGAATGGAATGGAACAGAATGGAATGGAATGGAATGGAATGCAGTGAATTGCAGTGAAGTGGATTGGAGTAGAATGGAATGGAATGGAGAGGAATGGAATGGAATGTAATACAATGGAATGGAATGCGATGCAGTGGATTGTAGGGGAGGCGCATGGAGGTGAATGGAATGCATTGGAATGGAATGGAATGGAATGGAACGGAACAGAAAAGAATGGAATGGAGTGGAATGCTATCGAATGCAATGGAATGGAAATTAATGGAATGGAATGTAAAAAACTTCAATGGAGTGCAGTGGAGTGGAATGGAGAAGTAAGGATGGGAGAGGAGTGCAGTGGAATGAAGTGGAATGGAATGGAATGGAATGGAGTGGAATGGAATGGAATGGAATGGAATGGAATGGAATGGACTGTAGTGGAAAGCCAATTGGAAGGAATGTAATCCACTGGATTGGAGAGCAATGTACTGGCGAAGGGTGGATTTGAATTTAACAGAATGGAATGGAATATACTCGAGTGGAATGGAGTGGTTTACAGTGGAAAAGAATAGAATGGAATGGAATGGAATGGAATGGAATGGAATGGAATGGAATGGAATGGAAAAAATTGCTGTGCAGCACATTGGAGTGAAATGGAGAAGAAAGGAAGGGAGTGGAGGGGAGCAGAATGGAGTAGAATGGAATCGAAAAGAAAAGAATGGAATGGAAAGGAATGGACTGGAATGTAGGCGAATGTGAAGGAATGGAACGGAGTGGAGTGGTGAGGAGTGGAGTGGAGAAGAGTGGATTTGAATAGAATGGAATGGAATGGATTGGAGTGGATTGGAGTGGAAAAGAATGGAATGGAATGGAATGGAATGGAATTTAATGGAATGGGATGGAATGGAATGGAATGGAACGGAATGCAGTGGCATGGAACAGAATGGAGTGGAATGAACGGAGTGGAATGGAGTGGATTGGAATGGAATGGATTGGATTGGAATGGAATGCAATGGAATGGAATGGAATGGAATGGAATGCAATGGAAAGGAGTGGAAAGGAATGGATGCGATTCGGAAGGCATGGAACGCAGTGGAGTTGAGAGGAGTGCAGTAGACAATAGTGGATTTAAATAGAAAGGAATGGAATGTATTGGAGTGGAGTGGAGAGGATTCCAGTGAAAAGAAGGGAAGGGAATGGAATGGAGTGGAATGTAAAGGAATGGAATTGAATGGAATGGAAAAAAGTGGATGGGAGTGTACTAGAGTGGAATGGAGAAGGATGGAAGGGAGTGGGGTTGAGTGGAAAAGACTGGAATGGAATGGAATGCAATGCAATGGAATGGAATGGAGTGGAATGGAATGGAAGTGAATGGGAACTAATGGAATTCAGTGGAGTGGAGAGGAGTGGAGTGGAGAATAGTGTATTTGAATGGAATGGAATGAAATGGATTGGATTGGAGTGGAGTGGGTTCTACGGGAAAAGAATGCAATGTAATGTAAAGTAATGGAATGGAATGGAAGGAATGGAAAGGAATGGAATGGAAGGGAATGGAATGGAATGGATTGAAATGGAGTTGAATGGAAAGGAAAGGAATGAAATAAAGTGCAGTGGAGTGCAGTGGAGTGGAATGGAGAAGAAAGGAAGGAATTGGAGAGAATTGGAATGGAGTCTAATGGAATGGAGTGGAAGGAATGGAATAGAAAGCAATGGAAAGGAATGGAATGGAAAGGAATGGAATGGAATGGAATGGAATAGAGTGGACTGGAATGGAGGCGAAAGGGAAGGAATGCAATGCAGTGGAGTGGAGAGGAGCAGAGTGGAGAATAGTGGATTTGAATGGAATGGAAAGTAATGGAATGGATTAGAGTCGTGTGGAGTGGATTCTAGTTGAAAAAAATGGAAAGGAATGGAATGGAAAGGAATGGAATTGAATGGAATGGAATGGAGTGGACAGGAATGGGGGTGAATGGGAAGGAATGCAATCCAGTGGAGTGGAGAGGAGTGGAGTGGATTGCAATGGAATGGAATGCAAGGGATTGGAATGGAATGCAATGGAATGGAATGGGATGGAAGGGAATGGAAATGAATGCAATGCAATGGAATGGAATGGAGTGGATTCGACTGGAATAGAAGAGAATGGGAAGTAATGGAATGCAGTGGAGTGGAGAGGAGTGTAGTGGAGAAGAGTGGATTTGAATTGATTGCAATGAAATGCAATGGAATCAAACGGAATGGAATGAAGTGGACTGGAGTGTGGTGGATTGGAGTGGAATGGAATGGAATGGAAAGTAATGGAAAGAAATGTAATACAATGGAACGAAATAAAAAGGAATGGAATGGAATGGAATGGAATGGAATGGAATGGAATGGAATGGAAAGGAGTGGCGTGCAGTTTATTGGAATTGAATGGATTGGAGAGGAGTGTAGTGGAGTGGAGGGGAAGGGAAGGAATGGATTGAAGTGAAGTGGATTGGAGTGGAATGGAGGGGAATCGATTGGATTCAGCTGCATTGGAATGGAATGGACTACAATGGAATGGAATGGAATGGAATGCAGTGGATTGGAGGGGAGTTTCATGCGGGGAATGGATAGGAATGGAATGGAATGATATGGAACGGAACCGAACAGAACACAACGGAAGAGAGTGCAACGGAATGTAATGGAATGCAATGGAATGGAATGGAAAAAATTGTACTGGAGTGCAGTGGAGTTGAATAGAAAAGAAAGGAAGAGAGTGGAGTGGAGTGGAATGCAGTGGAATGGAATGGAATGGAAAGGAAAGGAATGGAGTTGACTTTAACTGAGGCGAATGGCAATTAATGGAATGCAGAGGAGTGGAGAGGGGTGGAGTGGAGAAGAGTGGATTTGAATGGAATTTAATGGAATGGAATGGAGTGGACTGGAGAGGAGTGGTCTGGATTCTAGTGGAAAAGAATGTAATGGAATGGAATGGAATGGAATGGAATGGAATGGAATGGAATGGAAAAAAAGTGCTGTGGAGTGCAGTGGAGTGGAATGGAGAAGAAAGGAAGCAGTGGAGTGGAGTTGAATGGAGTGGAATGGAAAGTAGTGGAATGGAATGGAATGGAATGGAGTGGAATGGAATGGAGTGGAATGGAATGGCATGTCATGGAATGGAATGGAAAGGAATAGAATGGAATGCAATGAAATGGAATGAAATGGAAAGGAATGGAATAAAATGGAATGGAATGGAGTGGACTGGAATGGAGGCAAACGGGAAGGAATGAAAAGCAGGTGAGTGGAGAAGAGTGGAGTGGAGAAAAGTGCACTTGAATTTAATGGAATTGAATTCAATGGAAGGGGTTGTAATGAAATGGAATGCAGTGGATTGGACTGGAGTGGATTGCAGTAGAATGGAATGGAATTGAAAATAATGGAATGCAGTAGAATGGAATGGAAAGGAATTCAATAGAATGGAATGAAAAGGAATGGGATGGAATGGAATGGAGAGGAACGGAGTGCAGTGTATTGGAAATGAATGGAATAGAGAGGATGGTGGTGGACTGTAGTGAAATGTGAAGGAATGGAAGGGAGTGGACTGGAGTGGAGTGGAGGATAAAGGAGGGGTGTAGATTGGATTCCGTAGGAATGGAATGGAATGGAATGGTATGGAAAGGAATGGAATTGAATGGAACGAAGTGGACTGGAGTGGAGTTGCATGGAGGTGAATTGAACGGAATGGAATGGGATGGAATGGAATGCAATGGAATGGAATGAAACGGAATGGAATGAATTGATTAGAATGGAAAGAAATGGAATGGAAAAAAGTGCAATGGAGTGCAGTGGAGTGGAATGGAAAAGAAAGGAAGGGAGTGGAGTGCAGGGGAATGGAGAGAAATGGAATAGAATGGAATGGAATGTATTGGAATGCAATGGAGTAAAATGGGAAGGAATGGAATAAAGAAGACTGGAAGGCAGTGGAGAGGAGAAGAGTAAATATGAATGGAATGGAATGGAATGGAATGGATTGGATTGGAGTGGAGTGGATTCTAGTGGAAAAGAATGGAATGGAATGGAATGGAATGGAATGGAATGGATTGAATTGGAATGCAATGGAATGCAATGGAAGGGAATGGAATGAAATGGAATGCAGTTGAAGGGAAAATAATGGAATGGGATGGAATGGAATGGACGGGAATGCAGGTTAATGGGAAGAAAGAAATGCAGCGGAGTGGAGAAGAGTGGAGTGCAGAAGAGAGAATTTGAACTGAATGGAATGAATATAAAAAACTGCAGTGGAGTGTAGTGTAGAGGAATGGAGAAGAAAGGAATCAAGTGGAGTGGAGTGGAATGGCAAGGAAGGGAATGGAATGGAATGGAACGACGGATGCAATGGAATGGAACGGAACGGAACGGAACGGAACGGAATGGAATGGAATGGAATGGAATGGAGTGGATGGAAATGGGAAGCACTATAATGCAGTTGAGTGGAGAGGAGTGGAGTGGAGAATAGTGGATTTGGAATGGAATGGAATGGAATGGAATGGATTGGAGTGGACGGAGTGGATTCTAGTGGAAAAGAATGAATGGAATGGAATGAATTGGAATGGAATGGAATGGAATGGAATGGAATGGAATGGAATGGAATGGAATGGAATGCAATGGAGAGAAATGGAATGGAATGGAATAAAGTGCAGTGGGGTGCAGTGGGGTGGAATGGAGAAGAAAGGAAGGAAGTGGAGTTGAGAGGAACGGAATCAAATGGAATTTTATGAAATGGAGTGGAATGCAATGGAATGGAATTGAATGGAGTGGATTGGAATGGAGGGAAATGTGAAGGTAAGGAATGCACTGGTGTGCAGAGAGTAGAGTGCAGAAGAGTGGTTTTGAATTGAATGGAATGGAAAGAATGGACTGGAGTGGAGTGGAGTGGATTCAAGTTAAAGAATGCAATGGAATAGAACGGAATGGAATGGAATGGAATGGAATGAAATGGAATGAAATGGATTGAATGGAAAAAAGTGAAGTGGAGTGTAGTGGAGTGGAAGGGAGAAGAAAGGAGGCAGGGGAGTGGAGTGGAATAGAATGGAATGGAATGGAATGGTTTGGATTGGAGCTGAATGGGAGGGAAGGAATTGCAGTGGAGTGGAGAGGAGTGGAGAGGAGAAGAGTGGATTTGAATTGAATGTAATGGAATGCAATGGAATGGGATGGAATGGAATGGAATGCCATGGATTGGAGTGGATTGGATTGTGGTAGAATGGAATTGAATGGAAAGTAATGGAATAGAATGGAATACAATGGAACGGAATGAAAAGAATGGAATGCAATGGAATGTGGTGGAATGGATTGCACTATATTGGAAAAGAATGCAATGGAGTGGAGTGTGGTGGAGTGGAGTGGAATGGGAAGGAATGGAATGGAGTGGAGTGGATTGGAATGGAGGGGATAGATTGCATTCAGGTGCAATGGAAGGGATGAGAATGGAATGGAATTCTGTGGATTGGAGTGGAGTTGCATGGAGGGAAATGGAATGGAGTAGTGTGGAGTGGAATGGAATGGAATTGAATGGAATGGAAAAGAATGGAAAAAATACAGTGGAGTGCAGTGGTGTTGAAAGGAGAAGAAAGGAAGGGAGTGGAGTGGACTGGAATGGAATGGAATAGAATGAAATGGAATAAAATGGAATGGAATGGAGAGGATTGGAATGGAGGCGAATGGGAAGGAATGGAATGCAATGGTGTCGAGAGGAGTGGAGTGCAGAGAGTGGAGTTGAAATGAATGGAAATTAAAGGAATGGATTGGAGTGGAGTGGAGTGGATTCTAGTGGAAAAGAATATAATGGAATGGAAATGCAATGGAATGGAATGGAGTGGACCGGAATGGAGTCGAATGGAACGCAGTGTACTGGAGAGGAGTGGAGGGGAGAAGTGCGGATATGAATGAATGGAATGGAATGGAATAGATTGGAGTGGAATGGAGAGGAGTGGAGGGGAGAAGAGTGCATTTGAATTGAATGTAATGGAATGGAATGGATTAGAGAAGAGTGCAGTGGATTGTAGTGCAAAAGAAAGGAATGGAATAGAAAGAATTGGAATGGAATGGAATGGAAAGGAATGGAGTGGACTATAATGGAGGCGAATGGAAGGAATGGAATGCACTGGAGTGGAGAGGAGTGGAGTGGAGAAGAATGGATTTGGATTGAATGAAATGGCATGGATTGGATTGGAATGGAGTGGATATTGTTGGAAAAGAGTTGAATGGAATGGAATGGAATGGATGGGAATGGAATGGAACGGAATGGAATGGAATGCAATGGAATATAATGGAATGGAATTGAATGGAAAGCAGTGGATTTGAGTGGAGTTGCTGGAGGGGAATGGAATGGAACGGAATGAAATGGAATGCAGTGGAATGGAATGGAATGGAACGGAATGCAATAGAATGGAAAAAAGTGCAGTGGAGTGCAGTGGAGTGGAATGGAGAAGAAAGGAAGGGAGTGGGGTGGAGTGAAATGGAATGGAATGAATGGAATAAAATGGAATGGAATGGAGTGGAATGGAATGGAGTCGAATGGAAAGAATGGAATGCAGTGGTGCGGAGAGGAGTGTAGTGCAAAAGACTGGATTTGAAATAATGGAATGAAAAGGCATGGATTGGAGTGGAGTGGAGTTGATTGTACTGGAATAGAATGCAATGGAATGGAATGAATGGGAATGGAATGAATGGAAAAAGTTCAGTGGAGTGAAGTTGAGTGGAATGGAGAAGAAAGGAATGGAGTGGACTGGAGTGGAATGGAACGTAAAGGAGTAGAGAGGAATCAGAAGCAATGGAAAGGAATGGAATGGAATGGAAGGAATGGAATGGAAAATGAATTCAGTGTGTTGGTGTGGAATTGCGAGGGGAAATATAATGGAATGGAATGGAATGGAATGGCATGGAATGGAATGGAATGGAGAAACGTGCAGTGGAGTGCGGTAGAGAGGAATGGAGAAGAAAGAATGGGAGTGGTGTGTAGTGGAAAGGAGTGAAATGGAATGGAATTGAATGAAATGGAAAGAATGGAAGAGTGGACTGGAATGGAGATGAATGGGACGGAATGGAATGCTATCGTGTGGAGAGGAGCGGAGTGCAGAAGAGTATATTTGAATTGAATGGAATGAAGAGGAATTTAATTTAACTGGAGAGGATTCTACGTGAAAAGAATGGCATAAAACTGAATGGAACGGAATGGAATGTATTGGAATGGAATAGAATGGAATGAATAGAATGGAATGGAACGGAACGGAATGGAACGGAACGGAACGAAACGGAATGGAATGGAAAAAATTCAGTGGAGTGTAGTGGAGTGGAATGGAGAAGAAAGAAAGGGAGAGGAGTGGAGTGGAAAGGAGTGGAATGGAAAGGAATGGAATGGAATTGAATGGAATTGAATGGAATGGAGAGGACTGGAATGGAATGGAATGGAACAGAATGGAATGGAAAGGAATGGAATGGAATGGAGTGGACTGGAATGGAGGCGAATGTGAAGGAATGAAATGCAGTGGAGTGGAGAAGAGGGAATGGAGAAGAGTAGATTTGAACTGAATGGAATGAAATGCAATGGATTGGATGGAAAGGAATGGAATGCAGTGGATTGTAGTGGAGTGGATTGGAGTAGAATGGAATGGAATGGAAAGTAATGGAATTGAACGGAATACAGTGGAACAGAAAGAAAAGGAATTTAATGGAATGGAATAGAATGAAGTGGTTTGGAATGCAGTATATTGGAAATGAATGGAATGGAGAGGATTGTGGTGGAGTGCAGTGGAATGGGAAAGAATGTAATGGAGTGGAGTGGAGTGGAATGGAGGGAGTAGGTTGGAATCAGGTGGAATGCAATGCAATGGAATGGAATGGAATGCAGAGGATTGGGGCGGAGTTGCGTGGAGGGGAATGGAATGGTATATGGAATGGAATGGAATGGAATGCAATAGAATGGAAAAAAGTGCAGTGGAGTGTTGTGGAGTGGAATGGAGAAGAAATGAATGGAGTGGAGTTGACTGGAATGGAGTGGAAAGGACTGGAATGGAATGGAATACAATGGAATGGAATGGAGAGGATCGCAATGAAGGTGAATGGGTAGGAATGGAAAGCTGTGATATGGAGAGGAGTGGAGTTTAGAAGAGTGCAGTTGAATTGAATGGAATGGAAAGGAATGAAGTGCAGTGCAGAGGATTGGATTCTGGTATAAAAAAATGGAATGGAATGGAATTGAATGGAATGGAAAAAAATTGCAGTGGAGTGAAGTGGAGTGGAATGGAGAAGAAAGTAAGGGAGTGTATTGGAATGGAGGGAATGCAATGGAACGCAAACGTATGGGATATAATGGAATGAAATGCAGAGGATTGGAGTGGAGTGAATGGGAAGTAGAATGGAATGGAATGGAAGTAATGGAAGGGAATGAAATAAATGGAATGGAATGATAAGGAATGGAATGGAATGGGTAGAGGGAGTGCAGTGTATTGGAAATGAATGGGAATGGAGAGGACTGTTGTGGATTGGAGTGGAATGTAAAGGAATGGAATGGAGTGGAGTGAAGTGGAGTGGAATGCAATGGAGAAAAGTACATTGGATTAAGGTGGATGGGCATGGAATGGAATGGAATGGAATGGAATGGAATGGAATGGATGGAATTAATAGAATGGAATGGAATGGAACTGAATAAAGTGCAATGGAGTGCAGTGGAGTGGAATGGAGAAGAAAGAAGGGAGTGGAGTTGAGTGGAATGGAATGGAATGGAATGGAATAGAACGGAATGGATTGGAGTGTATTGGAATGAAGGCAAATGGGAAGGAATGGAATGCAGCGGTACGGAGTGGAGTGGAGTTTAGAAGACTGGAATGAATTAAATGCAATGGAACAAAATGAATTGGAGTGCAGTGGATTGGATTCTTGTATAAAATAATGGAATGGAATGGAATGGAAAGGAATGGAATGGAATGGAATCAAAAGAATGGAATGAGTGGAATGGAATGGATTAGAAGGGAAAAAAGTGCAGTGGAGTGCAGTGGAGTGGATGGAGGATAAAGGAAGGGAATGGAGTATAGTGGAATGGAGTGGAATGGAATGCAATGGAGCATAGGGGACAGGAATGGCAGCTAATGGGAAGGAATGGAATGCAGTGGATAGGAGAGGAATGAAGTGGAGAAGAATGGATTTGAATGGAATGGAATGGAATGGAATGAATGGAATGGAATGGAATGGAATGGATTGGAGTGGAGTGGATTCCAGTGGAATGGAGTGGAATGGAATGGAATGGAATGGAATGGAATGGAAGGCAATGGAATGCAATGGAATGAATGCAAAAAAGTGCAGTGGAGTTTATTGGAGTGGTATCGAGAAGAAAGGAACGGAGTGGAGTGGAATTGAGGGGAATGGAATGGAATGCAATGGAATGGGATGGAATGGAATGAAATGCAGGGGATTAGATTGGAGGGTATGGTAGCAGAATGGAATGGAATGGAAAGTAATAGAATGGAATGGAATACAATTAAATGGAATGATAAGGAATGGAATGGAATTGAATGGAGTAGAGTGCAGAGAATCGGAAATGAATGGAATGAGAGGAGTGTGGTGGACTGCAGTGGAATGGAAAGAAATTGAATGTAGTGGAGTGAAGTGGAGAGGAGTGCAATGGAGAGAAGTAGAACGGTTTAACTCGGAATGGAATGGAATGGAATGGAATGCAGAGCATTGGAGTGGAGTTCCTTGGAGGGAATGGAATGGAATGGAATGGAATGGAATGGAATGGAATGGAATCAAACGGAATGGAATGAGTGGAATGGAATGGAAGGGAAAAAAGTGCAGTGGAGTGCAGTGGAGAGGAATGGAGGGGAAAGAAAGGGAAAGGAGTGTAGTGGAATGGAGTGGAATGGAATGCAAAGGAGCATAGGGGACTGGAAAGGAAGCTAATGGGAAAGAATGGAATGCAGTGGAGTGGAGAGGAGTGAAGGGGCGAAGAGTGGATTTGAATGGAATGGAATAAAATGGAATGGATTGGAGTGGATTCCAATGGAATGGAGTGGAATGGAATGGAATCGAATCGAATTGAATCGAATCGGCAGGAATGCATTGGAATGGAATGGAATGGAATGCAATGGAATGGAATGGAATGGAATGGATTGGACTGGAATGGAATGAAATGGAATGGTATGGATTGGACTGGAATGGTGTCAAATGACAATGAAATGTATGCAGTTGTTGAGTGCAGAGGAGTGGAGTGGAGAAGAGTTGATTTGATTTGAATGGAATTGAAAGGAAAGCAATGGAATGGAATGGAATGGAATGGAATGCAGTGGATTGGAATGGAATGGAATGCAGTTAATTGGATTGGAGTGGATTGGAGAAGAATGGGAAGGAATCAAATGCAGTCAAGCGGAGAGGAGTGGAGTGGAGTACAGTAGATTTGAATTGAATGCAATAAAATGGAATGGAATGGAGTGGAGTGGAGTGGAATCTAGTGAAAACAGTGTAATGGATTGGAATGTATGTAATGTAATGGAATGGGGACGAATGGGAACGAATGAAATGCAGTGGAGTGGAGAGGTGTGGAGTGGAGAAGTGTGGATTTGAATTGAATGAAATTGAATGGAATAGACAGGAGTGGAGTGGAGAGGATTCTAGTGGAAAAAATGGAATGGAATGGAATGCAACGGAATGGAATGGAATGGAATGGAATGGAATGGAATGGATTGGAATGGAATGGAATGCAATGGAATGGAATGGAACGGAATGGAATGGAATGAAACGGAATGGAATGAATGGAATGGAATGGAATGGAAAAAGTGCAGTGGAGTGCAGTGGAGTGGAATGGAGAAGAAAGGAAGGAGTGGAGTTGAGTGGAATAGAGTGGAATGCAATGGAATGGAATCGAATAGAATGGAATGGATTGGAGTGTATTTGAATGAAGGCAAATTGGAAGGAATGGAATGCAGTTTTATGGAGTGGAGTGGAGTTAGAAGACTGGAATGAATTGAATTCAATGGAAAAAAATGAGTTGGATTGCAGTGGATTGGATTATTGCATAAATAATGAATGGAATGGAATGGAATAGAATGGAATGCAATGCAATGGAAGGCAAAGGAATGAATGGAAAAAAGTGCAGTGGAGTTTATTGGAGTGGAATCGAGAAGAAAGGTAAGGAGTGGAGTGGAATGGAGGGGAATGGAATGGAATGCAATGGTTGGGATGGAATGGAATGAAATGCAGGTGATTAGATTGGAGGGTATGCTAGTAGAATGTAAAGGAATGGAACGTAATGGAATGTAATGAATACAATGAAATGGAATGATAAGGATTGGAATGGACTTGAGTGGAGTGGAGTGTATTGGAAATGAATGGAATGGAGTGGAGTTTGGTGGATTGGAGTGGAATGGGAAGGAATGGAATGGAGTGGAGTGAAGTGGTGTGGAGTGCAATGGAGGAAGTAGATTGTATAAAGGTGGAATGGAATGGAATGGAATGGAATGGAATGGAATGGAATGGAATGGAATGAATGGAATGCAGTGGATTGGAGTGATGTTGCATGGACAGGAATGGAATGGAATAGAATGGAATGGAATGGCATCAAAAGGAATGGAATGAATGGAATTGAATGGAATGGAATGGAAAAATTGCCGTGGGTGCATTGGGAGTGGAATGGAGAAGAAAGGAAGGGAGAGGAGTGCAGTGCCACGGAGTGGAATTGAATGCAATGGAACACAGAGGACTGGAATGGAGGCGAATGATAAGGAATGGAATGCAGTGGAGTGGAGAGGAGTGGAGTGGAGAAGAGTGGATTTGAATTGAATGCAATGGAATGGAATGGAATGGAATGGATTAGAGAGGTGTGGAATGGATTCCAGTGGAAACGAATAGAATGGAATGAAATGGAATGGAATGGAATGGAATGGAATGGAATCGAATCGACTAGAATGGAATGGAATTGACCGGAATGGAATAGAATCGACTGGAATGGAATGGAAAGGATGGAATGGAATGAATGTAATAGAACGGAATGGAGTGGATTGGACGGGAATGGGTGCGAATGGGAAGGAATGGAACGCAGTGGAGTGGGGAAGAGAGGATATGATTGAATGGAATGGATGGAATGGATTGGAGTGGAGTGGATTCTAGTGGAAAAAAATGCAATGGAATGGAATTTTATAGAATGAAATGGAATGGCGAGGAATGGAATGGAATGGAATGGAATGGAATGGAATGGAATGGAATGGAAAAAATTGCATTGGAATATAGTGGAGTGGAATGGAGAAGAATGAAGCAAGTGGAGTGGAGTTAAATGGAGTGGAATGGAACGAACGGAACGGAACAGAACGGAATGGAATGGAGTGAACTGGAATGGAGTCAAATGGCAGAATGGTATGCAATTGAGTGCAGAGGAATGGAGGGGAGAAGATGGATTTGAATTGATTGGAAAGGAATTCAATGGAAAGTAATGGAATGCAATGGAATGGAATGGAATAGAATGCAGTGGAATGGAATGGAGTGGATTGGAGAAAAATGGGAAGGAATCGAATGCAGTGGAGTGGAGAGGAGAGGAGTGGAAAGAGTGGATTTGAATTGAATGCAATGAAATCGAATGGTTTGGAATGGAGTGGAGTGGATTCTTGTGGAAAACAAGAAATGAATGGAATGGAATGGAATGGAATGGAATGAAATGGAATGTAATGGAGTGGAATGGAATGAAATGGAATGTAATGGAGTGGAATGGAATGAAATGGAATGTAATGGAGTGGATGGAATGGAGTGGAATGGACTGGACAGGAATGGAGATGAATGGGAACAAACGCAATGCAGTGGAGTAGAGAGGACTGGAGTGGAGAAGTTGGATTTGAATTGAATGAAATGGAATGGAATGCATTGGTGTGCAGTGGAGTGAATACTAGTGGATAAGAATAGAACAGAAAGGACCAGAATGAAACGGAATGGAATGGAATAGAATGGAATGGATGGAAGGAATGGAATGGAATGGAATGGAATGGCAAGGAATTGAATGGAATGGAGTGGACAGGAATGGAGGTGAATGGGAAGAAACGGAAGGCACTGGAGTGTAGAGGAGTGGATCGGAGAAGAGTGGATTTGAAAAGATTGGAGGCATGCAAGGGAATGGAATAGATGGAATGCAATGGATTGGAGTGCAGTTGTGTTGAGGGGAATGGAAAGGAATGGAATAGAATGGATTGGAATGGAATGGAATGCAATGGAATGGAATGGAACGGAATGGAATGGAATGAAACGGAATGGAATGAATGGAATGGAATGGAATGGAAAAAAGTGCAGTGGAGTGCAGTGGAGTGGAATGGAGAAGAAAGGAATGGAGTGGAGTTGAGTGGAATTGAGTGGAATGCAATGGAATGGAATCGAATAGAATGGAATGGATTGGAGTGTATTTGAATGAAGGCAAATTGGAAGGAACGGAATGCAGTTTTATGGAGTGGAGTGGAGTTTAGAAGACTGGAATGAATTGAATGCAATGGAAAAAATGAGTTGGAGTGCAGTGGATTGGATTATTGTATAAAATAATGATGGAATGGAATGGAATGGAATGGAATAGAATGGAATGCAATGCAATGGAAGGCAAAGGAATGATGGAAAAAATTGCAGTGGAGTTTATTGGAGTGGAATCGAGAAGAAGGAAAGGAGTGGAGTGGAATGGAGGGAATGGATGGAATGAAATGCAATGGTTGGGATGGAATGGAATGAATGCAGGGGATTAGATTGGAGGGTATGCTAGTAGAATGTAAAGGAATGGAACGTAATGGAATGTAATGGAATACAATGAAATGGAATGATAAGGAATGGAATGGACTTGAGTGGAGTGGAGTGGATTGTATTGGAAATGAATGGAATGGAGTGGAGTTTGGTGGATTGGAGTGGAATGGGAAGGAATGGAATGGAGTGGAGTGAAGTGGTGTGGAGTGCAATGGAGGGAAGTAGATTGTATAAAGGTGGAATGGAATGGAATGGAATGGAATTGAATGGAATGCAGTGGATTGGAGTGATGTTGCATGGACAGGAATGGAATGGAATAGAATGGAATGGAATGGAATCAAAAGGAATGGAATGAATGGAATTAAATGGAATGGAATGGAAAAAAGTGCGGTGGGGTGCATTGGGAGTGGAATGGAGCAGAAATGAAGGGAGAGGAGTGCAGTGCAACGGAGTGGAATTGAATGCAATGGAACACAGAGGACTGGAATGGAGGCGAATGATAAGGAATGGAATGCAGTGGAGTGGAGAGGAGTGGAGTGGAGAAGAGTGGATTTGAATTGAATGGAATGGAATGGAATGGATTAGAGAGGAGTGGAATGGATTCCAGTGGAAACGAATAGAATGGAATGAAATGGAATAGAATGGAATGGTAAGGAAATGAATGGAATCGACTGGAATGGAATGGAATTGACAGGAATGGAATAGAATCGACTGGAATGGAATGGAATGGAAAGGAATGGAGTGGAATGGAATGGAAGAGAACGGAATGGAGTGGATTGGACGGGAATGGGTGCGAATGGGAAGGAATGGAACGCAGTGGATTGGGGAAGAGAGGATATGATTTGAATGGAATGCATGGAATGGATTGGAGTGGAGTGGATTCTAGTGGAAAAAATGCAATGGAATGGAATTTTATAGAATGAAATGGAATGGAATGGAATTGCGACTAATGGAATAGAATGGAATGGAATGGAATGGAGACCATCACGTGGAATGGAGTGGAATGGAATGGAATGGAAGGGAAGGGAATGGAATGGAATGGAATGGAATGGAATGGAATGGAGGAATTGTGAAATGAAATTTGAGCTGACATTGTGCAACTGCAATCCTACAAGGGTTACATATTGAGAACTTGTTGAAAGAAAGGAATAGAATAAAAGAGTGTGGAATGGAAAGGAATGGAAAGGAATGGAATGGAATGACATTGAAAGGAAGGGAATGGAATGGAAAGGAATTTGACGGTGAAGTAAAAAGTAAGCTGACATTCTGGAACTGCAATATAATCATTGTGACAGTTTGAGAAGTTGATGAAATAAGAATGGAATGGAATGGAGTGCAATTGAACATAATAGAAGAGAATGGAATGAAATCGAATTGAAAAGAATTGAATGGAATTGAATGGAATAGAATGGATGGAATGGAATGGAATGGAATGATGGAATGGAATGGAATGGAATAGAATGGAATGGAATGGAATGGAATGGAATGGAATGGAATGGAATGGAATGGAATAGAATGGAATGGAATGGAATGGCGTGGAGTGGAGTGGAGTGGAGTGGAATGGAATGGAATGGAATGGAATGGAAATGAATGGAATGGAACAGTGAAATAAATGTGAGCTGATGTACTTCCACTGGAATCCAGCCAGGGTGACAGATTGAGGGCTTGTTGAAAGAAAGGAATAGAAAAGCATACTGTGGAGTGGAATGGAATGGAACGGAATGGAATGGAATGGAATCAAATGGAATGGAATGGTTAAATAAAATGTGAGCTGATATTGTGCCACTGCAATCCAGCCAGGGTGACAGATAAAGAACTTGTTGAAAGAAAGTAATAGAATCGAATAGTCTGGAATGGAATGGAATTGAGAGCAATGGAAGAGAATGGAATGGAAATGGAAAGAATGGAATGGAATGGAATGGAATCGAATGTAACAGTGAAATAAAATGTGAGCTGACATTGTGTCACTCCAACCATCCAGGGTGACCGATTGAGAACATGTTGAAAGAAAAGAAGAGAAGAGAATAGTGTGGATTGCAATTGAATGGAATGTATTGGAGTGTAATGGAACCGAATGGAAATGAATGGTATAGAATTGAGTGGAATGGAATGGAATTGAATGGAATGGAAAGGAATGGAAAGGAATGGAATGGAATGGAATGGATGGAATGGAATGGAATGGAATGGTTAAAGTAAATGTGAGCTGACATTGTGCCACTGCAATCCAGCCAGGGTGACATACTGAGAACTTGTTGAAAGAAAGGAATAGAATAGAATTGTGTGGAACGGAATGGAATGGAATGGAATGGAATGGAATGGAATGGAATGGAATGGAATGGGATGGGATGGAATGCAATGGAACGGAATGGAACAGAACGGAATAGAATGGAATGGAGTGGAATGGAATGCAGTGGAATGGAGTGGAATGGAATGTAATGGTGAAATAAAATGTGAGCTGAAATGGTGCCATTGCAATACTGCCAGGGCGATAGATTTAGGACTTGTTTAAAGAAAAGAATAGAATAGAATAGTGTGCAATGTAAAGGAATGGAATTGAATGGAGTGGAAAGAAATGGAATCGAATGGAAAGGTGAAGTAAAATGTGAGCTGACATTGTGCCACTGCAATCCAGCCAGGGTGAGAGATTTAGAACTTGTTTAAAGAAAGGAATAGGATAGAATAGTGAGGAACTGCATGGAGTGGAGTGGAATGGAATGGAACATAATGGAATGGAATAGAGTAAAATGGAAAGGATTGGAATGGAATTGATTGGAAGGGAATGGAAGGGAATGTAATGGAATGGAAAGTCATGTATTGCTATGGATCGGAATGGAATGGAGTGGAATGACATTGAATGGAGTGGAATGGAATGGAAAGGAATGGAATGGAATGGAATGGAGTGGAGTGGAATGGAATGGAATGGAATGGAATGGAATTGAATGGAATGGAAAGGAATGGAATGGAATGGATTGGAGTGGAATGGAATGGAATGGAATGGTGAAATGAATTGTGAGCTGATAATGTGCAACTGGAATTCCAGCCAGAGGGACAGATGGAGAAGTTGTTGAAAGAAAGGAATAGAATAGAATAGTGTGGAATGGAATGGAAAAGAATAGAATGGAATTGATTGTAATTGAATCAAATTGAAGGGGTGCAATGGCAAGGAATGGAACGGAAAGGAATAGAATGGAATGGAATGGTGAAATAAAATGTGAGCTGACACTGAGGAACTGCAATCCAGCCAGGGTGACAGATTGAGAATTTATTGTAAGAAAGGAATAGAATAGAATAGTTTGGAATGGAATGAATGGAATGGAATGGAATGAATGGAATGGAATGGAATGGAATTAGGCAATGGAACGGAATGGAACGTATGGAACAAAATGGAATGGATGGAATGGAATGGAATGGAATGGAATGGAATGGATGGAATGTAGGGCAATGGAACGGAATGGAACTGTATGGAACAAATGGAATGGAATGGAATGGAATGGAATGGAATGGAATGGAATGGAATGGAATTGATTGGAATGGAACGTAAAAGAAAATGTAAGCTGACATTGTGGAACTGCAATCCAGCAAGGGTGACAGATTGAGAACTTGTTGAAACAAAGGAATGGAATGGAATGGAATGGAATGGAATGGAATGGAATGGAATGGAATGAAATGGAGTGGAATGAATTGGAGTTCAATGGAATGGAGTGGATTGAAATGGAAAGGAATGGAATGGAATGGAATGGCAGGGAATGGAATGGAATGTAACGTTGAAATATAACGTGAGTTGACATTCTGACACTGCAATAAAGCCAAGGTAACATATTGAGAACTTTCTGAAAGAAAGGAATAGAAAAGAACAGTGTATATTGGAAGGGAATGGAACGGAATCGAATGAAATGGAAAGGAAAGGATTAATGGAATTGAATGGAACGGAATGGAATGAAATGGAATGGAATGGGATGGAATGGAATGGAATGGAATGGAGTGAAGTTGAACATAATAGAAGAGAATGGAATGAAATCGATTGGAATAGAATTGAATGGAATTGAATGGAAGAGAATGAAATGGAATGGAATGGAATGGAGGGGAATGGAAAGGAATGGAAATGAATGTAATGGAACAGTGAAACAAAATGTGAACTGCTATTCTGCCACTGCAATACAGCCAGGTGACAGATTGAGAGCTTGTTGAAAGAAAGCAATGGAATAGCATAGTGTGGAATGGAATGGAATGGAATGGAATGGAATGGAATGGAATGGAATGGAATGGAATGGGAAATAAAATGTGAGCGGATATTGTGCCACTGCAATCCAGCCAGGGTGACAGATTGAGAATTTGTTGAAAAAAGGACTAGAAACGAATAGTGTGGATTGGAATGGAGTGGAATGGAATGGAATGGAATGGAATGAAATGGAATGGAATGGAATGGAAAGGTGAAATAAAATGTGAGCTGACATTGTGCCACTGCAATTCAGAGAGGGTGAGAGATTGAGAACCTGTGGAAAGAAAGGAAGATAATAGGATAGTGTGGAATGCAATGGAATGGAATGGAATGGAATTGATGGAATGGAATGGAATGGAATGGAATGGATGGAATGGAATGGAGTGTAATGGAACAGAATGGAAATGAATGGAATGGAATGCAATGGAAAGGAATGGAATTGGAATGGAATGGAAAAGAGTGGAATGGAATGGAATGGAATGGTGAAAGAAAATGTGAGCTGACACTGTGCCACTGAAATCCAGCCAGGGTGACATATTGAGAATTGTTGAAACAAGGGAGAGAATAGAATAGTGTGCAATGTAATGGAATGGAAAGGAATGGAATGGAATGGAATGGAATGGAAGGGAATGGAGTGCAATGGAATGGAATGGAATGAAATCGAATGAAATGGCATGGAGTGGAAAAGAAAGGAATGGAATGAAATGGTGTAACAAAATGCGAGCCGACATTGTGCCACTGAAATCCAGCCAGGGTGACAGAGGGTGATAGATTGAGAACATGTTGAAAGAAAGGAGTAGAATAGAGTAGTTTGGAATGGAATGGAATGAAATGCAATGGAGTGCAATGGAACGGAGTTGAACAGAAAGTAACGAAATGGAATGGAAGGGAATGTAATGAATGGAAAGGAATGGAATGGAATGGAATGGTGAAATGAAATTTGAGCTGACACTGTACAACTGCAATCCTACAAGGGTTACATATTGTGAACTTGTTGAAAGAAAGGAATAGAATAAAAGAGTGTGGAATGGAAAGGAGTGGAATGGAAGGGAATGGAATGGAATGGAATGGAAGGAATGGAAGGAATGAATGGAATGGAATGGAATAGAATGGAATGGAATGGAATGGAATGTAAGGAATGGAATGGAATGGAGACCATCACGTGGAATGGAGTGAAATGTCATGGAATGGAATGGAATGGAATGGAATGCAATGGAAAGGAAGGGAATGGAATGGAATGACATGGAAAGGAAGGGAATGGAATGGAAAGGAATTTAATGGTGAAGTAAAAAGTAAGCTGACATTGTGGAACTGCAATATAAACAGGGTGACAGTTTGAGAAGTTGATGAAATAAGAATGGAATGGAATGGAGTGCAATTGAATATAATAGAAGAGAATGGAATGAAATCGAATTGAAAAGAATTGAACGGAATTGAATGGAATAGAATGAAATGGAATGGAATGGAATGGAATGGAATGGAATGGAATGGAATGGAATGGAAATGAATGGAATGGAACCGTGAAATAAAATGTGAGCTGATATATTTCCACTGCAATCCAGCCAGGGTGACAGATTGAGATCTTGTTGAAAGAAAGTAATAGAGTAGCATACTGTGGAATGGAATGGAATGGAACCAAATGGAATGGAATGAAATGAAATGGAATGGAATGGTTAAATAAAATGTGAGCTGATATTGTGCCACTGCAATCCAGCCAGGGTGACAGATAAAGAACTTGTTGAAAGAAAGTAATAGAATCGAATAATCTGGAATGGAATGGAATGGAGTGCAATGGAAGAGAATGGAATGGAATAGAATGGAATAGAATGGAATGGAATGGAATGGAATGGAATGGAATGGAATGGAATGGAATGAACAGTGAAATAAATTGTGAGCTGACATTGTGTCACTGCAATGCACACAGGGTGACCGATTGAGAACTTGTTGAAAGAAAGGAAGAGAAGAGAATAGTGTGGAATGCAATAGAATGGCAAGGAATGGATTGTAATGGAACCGAATGGAAATGAATGGAATGGAATGGAATGGAATGGAATGGAATGGAATGGAATGGTACGGAATGGAATGGTTAAAGTAAATGTGACTGACATTGTGCAACTGCAATACAGCCAGGGTGACATATTAAGAATTGTTGAAACAAAGCAGTAGAATAGAATAGTGTGGAATGTAAGGAAATGGAAAGAATGGAAAGCAATGGAATGGAATGGAATGGAGTGCAATGGAACGGAAAGGAACGGAACGGAATGAAATGGATGGAATGGAGTGGAAAAGAATGGAATGGAATGAAACGGAGTAACAAAATGTGAGCTGACATTGTGCTACTGCAATCCAGCAAGGGTGACAGATTGAGAACATGTTGAAAGAAAGGAGTAGAATAGAATAGTTTTGAGTGGAATGGAATGAAATGGAATGGAATGCAATGGAACTGAATTGACCAGAAAGTAATCAAATGGTATGGAAAAGAATGGAATGAATGGAATGGAATGGAATGCAACAGAATGGAATGAAACGGTGAAATTAAATCTGAGCTGACATTGTGCCACTGCAATCCTACAAGGGTTACAGATTGAGAACTTGTTGAAAGAAAGGAATAGAATAAAATAGTGAATGGAATGGAATGGCATGGAATGGAATGGCATGGAATGGAATGGAATGGAATGGAATGGAAATGGAATGGAATGGAATGGAATGGAGTGGCGTGGAGTGGATTGGAATGGAATGCAATGGAATGGAATAGAATGGAATAGAATGGAATTGGTTGCAAAGGAAAAGAATGGAACAGAATGGAATGGAATGGAGTGGAATGGAATGGAATGGAATGGAATGGAATGGATTGGAATGGAAGGGAATGGATTGGAATGGAATGGAATGGAAAGGAAGGGTGAAATAAAATGTAGGGTGATACTGCAAAACTGAATTCCAGCCAGGGTGACAGATTGAGAAATTGTTGAATGGAAGGAATAGAATAGATTAGTGGGGAAATGAAAGGAATGGAATGGAATGGAATGAAATGGAATGAATGGAATGGAATGGTGAGCAACATGCGGAATGGAATTAAATGGAATTGAATGGAATGGAATGGAATGGAATCAATTTATTGGAATGGAACTGTGAAATAAAATGTGTGCTGAATTTTTGCCACAGCAATCCAGACAGCGTGACAGACTCAGAACTTATTGAAAGAAAGTAATATAATAGAACAGTGTGGAATCGAATGTAATGGAATGGAATGGAATGAAATGGAATGGAATGGAGTGCAAGGGAATGGAATGGAATGGAAAGGAATGGAATGGAATGGAATGGAACAGTGAAATAAAATGGGAGCTGACATTGTGCCACTGCAATCCATCCAGGGTGACACATTGAGAACTGGTTGAAAGAAAGGAATAGAATAGAATCGTGTGGAGTGGAAAGGAATAGAATGAAATGGACTGGAATGGAATGGAGTGGAATGGAATGGAATGGAGTGCAATGGAATGGAATGGAATGGAATGGAATGAAATGGAATGGAGTGCATCGGAACAGAATGGAACGGAATGGAATGGAATAGAATGGAATGGAATGGATTGGAATGGAAAGGGAAAATAAAATGTGAGCTGACATAGTGCCAATGCAATGAAACCAGGGTGAGAGATTGATAACTTGTTGCAAGATAGGAATAGAATAGAATAGTGTGGAATGGAATGGAATGGAATAGAATGGAATGGAATGGAATGGAATGGAATGGAATGGAATGGAATGGAATGGAATGGAATGGAATGGAGTTCAATGGAAGAGAATGGAACGGAATGGAATGAAATTGAATGGAATGGAATGGAATGGAATGGAATGGATTGGAAAGGAAAGGGGAAATAAAATGTGAGCTGACATAGTGCCACTGCAATCCAACCAGGGTGAGAGATTGAGAACTTGTCGCAAGATAGGAATAGAATAGAATAGTGTGGAATGGAAGGGAATGGAATGGAATGGAAAGGAACAGAATGGAACGGAACGGAGCAGAATGGAATGCAATGCAATGGAATGGAAAGGAGTGGAGTGGAATGGAGTGGAGGCGAATGTGAAGGAATGGAATGCAGTGTAGTGGAAAGGAATTTAGTGGAGAAGTGTGGATTTGAGTTGTATGGAATGGAATGGAATGGATTCGAGTTTAGTGGAGTGGATTATAGTGGAAAAGAATAGACTGGAATGGAATGGAATGGAATAGAATGGAATGGAATGGAATGGAATGCAGTGAATTGCAGTGAAGTGGATTGGAGTAGAATGGAATGGAATGGAGAGGAATGGAATGGAATGTAATACAATGGAATGGAATGCGATGCAGTGGATTGGAGTGGAGGCGCATGGAGGTGAATGGAATGCATTGGAATGGAATGGAATGGAATGGAACGGAACAGAAAAGAATGGAATGGAGTGGAATGCTATCGAATGCAATGGAATGGAAATTAATGGAATGGAATGTAAAAAACTTCAATGGAGTGCAGTGGAGTGGAATGGAGAAGTAAGGATGGGAGAGGAGTGCAGTGGAATGAAGTGGAATGGAATGGAATGGAATGGAGTGGAGTGGAATGGAATGGAATGGAATGGAATGGAATGGAATGGACTGTAGTGGAAGCCAATTGGAAGGAATGTAATCCACTGGATTGGAGAGCAATGTACTGGCGAAGGGTGGATTTGAATTTAACAGAATGGAATGGAATATACTCGAGTGGAATGGAGTGGTTTACAGTGGAAAAGAATAGAATGGAATGGAATGGAATGGAATGGAATGGAATGGAATGGAACGGAAAAAATTGCTGTGCAGCACATTGGAGTGAAATGGAGAAGAAAGGAAGGGAGTGGAGGGGAGTGGAATGGAGTAGAATGGAATTGAAAAGAAAAGAATGGAATGGAAAGGAATGGACTGGAATGTAGGCGAATGTGAAGGAATGGAACGGAGTGGAGTGGTGAGGAGTGGAGTGGAGAAGAGTGGATTTGAATAGAATGGAATGGAATGGATTGGAGTGGATTCCAGTGGAAAAGAATGGAATGGAATGGAATGGAATTTAATGGAATGGAATGGAATGGAATGGAATGGAATGGAACGGAATGCAGTGGCATGGAACAGAATGGAGTGGAATGAACGGAGTGGAATGGAGTGGAATGGAACGGAATGGAATGGAATGGAATGCAATGGAATGGAATGGAATGGAATGGAATGCAATGGAAAGGAGTGGAAAGGAATGGATGCGATTCGGAAGGCATGGAACGCAGTGGAGTTGAGAGGAGTGCAGTAGACAATAGTGGATTTAAATAGAAAGGAATGGAATGTATTGGAGTGGAGTGGAGAGGATTCCAGTGAAAAGAAGGGAAGGGAATGGAATGGAGTGGAATGTAAAGGAATGGAATTGAATGGAATGGAAAAAAGTGGATGGGAGTGTACTAGAGTGGAATGGAGAAGGATGGAAGGGAGTGGGGTTGAGTGGAAAAGAGTGGAATGGAATGGAATGCAATGCAATGGAATGGAATGGAGTGGAATGGAATGGAAGTGAATGGGAACTAATGGAATTCAGTGGAGTGGAGAGGAGTGGAGTGGAGAATAGTGTATTTGAATGGAATGGAATGAAATGGATTGGATTGGAGTGGAGTGGGTTCTACGGGAAAAGAATGCAATGTAATGTAAAGTAATGGAATGGAATGGAAAGGAATGGAAAGGAATGGAATGGAATGGAATGGAATGGAATGGATTGAAATGGAATTGAATGGAAAGGAAAGGAATGAAATAAAGTGCAGTGGAGTGCAGTGGAGTGGAATGGAGAAGAAAGGAAGGAATTGGAGAGAATTGGAATGGAGTCTAATGGAATGGAGTGGAATGGAATGGAATAGAAAGCAATGGAAAGGAATGGAATGGAAAGGAATGGAATGGAATGGAATGGAATGGAATGGAATGGAATAGAATAGAGTGGACTGGAATGGAGGCGAAAGGGAAGGAATGCAATGCAGTGGAGTGGAGAGGAGCAGAGTGGAGAATAGTGGATTTGAATGGAATGGAAAGTAATGGAATGGATTAGAGTCGTGTGGAGTGGATTCTAGTTGAAAAAAATGGAAAGGAATGGAATGGAAAGGAATGGAATTGAATGGAATGGAATGGAGTGGACTGGAATGGGGGTGAATGGGAAGGAATGCAATCCAGTGGAGTGGAGAGGAGTGGAGTGGATTGCAATGGAATGGAATGCAAGGGATTGGAATGGAATGCAATGGAATGGAATGGGATGGAAGGGAATGGAAATGAATGCAATGCAATGGAATGGAATGGAGTGGATTCGACTGGAATAGAAGAGAATGGGAAGTAATGGAATGCAGTGGAGTGGAGAGGAGTGTAGTGGAGAAGAGTGGATTTGAATTGATTGCAATGAAATGCAATGGAATCAAACGGAATGGAATGAAGTGGACTGGAGTGTGGTGGATTGGAGTGGAATGGAATGGAATGGAAAGTAATGGAAAGAAATGTAATACAATGGAACGAAATAAAAAGGAATGGAATGGAATGGAATGGAATGGAATGGAATGGAATGAATGGAATGGAATGGAAAGGAGTGGCGTGCAGTTTATTGGAATTGAATGGATTGGAGAGGAGTGTAGTGGAGTGGAGGGGAAAGGGAAGGAATGGATTGAAGTGAAGTGGATTGGAGTGGAATGGAGGGGAATCGATTGGATTCAGCTGGATTGGAATGGAATGGACTACAATGGAATGGAATGGAATGCAGTGGGTTGGAGGGGAGTTTCATGCGGGGAATGGATAGGAATGGAATGGAATGATATGGAACGGAACCGAACAGAACACAACGGAAGAGAGTGCAACGGAATGTAATGGAATGCAATGGAATGGAATGGAAAAAATTGTACTGGAGTGCAGTGGAGTTGAATAGAAAAGAAAGGAAGAGAGTGGAGTGGAGTGGAATGCAGTGGAATGGAATGGAATGGAATGGAATGGAATGGAAAGGAAAGGAATGGAGTTGACTTTAACTGAGGCGAATGGCAATTAATGGAATGCAGAGGAGTGGAGAGGGGTGGAGTGGAGAAGAGTGGATTTGAATGGAATTTAATGGAATGGAATGGAGTGGACTGGAGAGGAGTGGTCTGGATTCTAGTGGAAAAGAATGAATGGAATGGAATGGAATGGAATGGAATGGAATGGAATGGAATGGAAAAAAAGTGCTGTGGAGTGCAGTGGAGTGGAATGGAGAAGAAAGGAAGCAGTGGAGTGGAGTTGAATGGAGTGGAATGGAAAGTAGTGGAATGGAATGGAATGGAATGGAGTGGAATGGAATGGAGTGGAATGGAATGGCATGTCATGGAATGGAATGGAAAGGAATAGAATGGAATGCAATGAAATGGAATGAAATGGAAAGGAATGGAATAAAATGGAATGGAATGGAGTGGACTGGAATGGAGGCAAACGGGAAGGAATGAAATGCAGTTGAGTGGAGAAGAGTGGAGTGGAGAAAAGTGCACTTGAATTTAATGGAATTGAATTCAATGGAAGGGGTTGTAATGAAATGGAATGCAGTGGATTGGACTGGAGTGGATTGCAGTAGAATGGAATGGAATTGAAAATAATGGAATGCAGTAGAATGGAATGGAAAGGAATTCAATAGAATGGAATGAAAAGGAATGGGATGGAATGGAATGGAGAGGAACGGAGTGCAGTGTATTGGAAATGAATGGAATAGAGAGGATGGTGGTGGACTGTAGTGAAATGTGAAGGAATGGAAGGGAGTGGACTGGAGTGGAGTGGAGGATAAAGGAGGGGTGTAGATTGGATTCCGTAGGAATGGAATGGAATGGAATGGTATGGAAAGGAATGGAATTGAATGGAACGAAGTGGACTGGAGTGGAGTTGCATGGAGGTGAATTGAACGGAATGGAATGGGATGGAATGGAATGCAATGGAATGGAATGAAACGGAATGGAATGAATTGATTAGAATGGAAAGAAATGGAATGGAAAAAAGTGCAATGGAGTGCAGTGGAGTGGAATGGAAAAGAAAGGAAGGGAGTGGAGTGCAGGGGAATGGAGAGAAATGGAATAGAATGGAATGGAATGTATTGGACTGCAATGGAGGAAAATGGGAAGGAATGGAATAAAGAAGACTGGAAGGCAGTGGAGAGGAGAAGAGTAAATATGAATGGAATGGAATGGAATGGAATGGATTGGATTGGAGTGGAGTGGATTCTAGTGAAAAGAATGGAATGGAATGGAATGGAATGGAATGGATTGAATTGGAATGCAATGGAATGCAATGGAAGGGAATGGAATGAAATGGAATGCAGTTGAAGGGAAAATAATGGAATGGGATGGAATGGAATGGACGGGAATGCAGGTTAATGGGAAGGAAAGAAATGCAGCGGAGTGGAGAAGAGTGGAGTGCAGAAGAGAGAATTTGAACTGAATGGAATGAATATAAAAAACTGCAGTGGAGTGTAGTGTAGAGGAATGGAGAAGAAAGGAATCAAGTGGAGTGGAGTGGAATGGCAAGGAAGGGAATGGAATGGAATGGAACGGAATGCAATGGAATGGAACGGAACGGAACGGAACGGAACGGAAGGAATGGAATGGAATGGAATGGAATGGAGTGGATGGAAATGGGAAGGACTATAATGCAGTGGAGTGGAGAGGAGTGGAGTGGAGAATAGTGGATTTGAATGGAATGGAATGGAATGGAATGGAATGGATTGGAGTGGAACGGAGTGGATTCTAGTGGAAAAGAATGGAATGGAATGGAATGAATTGGAATGGAATGGAATGGAATGGAATGGAATGAATGGAATGGAATGCAATGGAGAGAAATGGAATGGAATGGAATAAAGTGCAGTGGGGTGCAGTGGGGTGGAATGGAGAAGAAAGGAAGGAAGTGGAGTTGAGAGGAACGGAGTCAAATGGAATTTTATGAAATGGAGTGGAATGCAATGGAATGGAATTGAATGGAGTGGATTGGAATGGAGGCAAATGTGAAGGTAAGGAATGCACTGGTGTGCAGAGAGTAGAGTGCAGAAGAGTGGTTTTGAATTGAATGGAATGGAAAGAATGGACTGGAGTGGAGTGGAGTGGATTCAAGTTAAAGAATGCAATGGAATAGAACGGAATGGAATGGAATGGAATGGAATGAAATGGAATGAAATGGATTGAATGGAAAAAAGTGAAGTGGAGTGTAGTGGAGTGGAAGGGAGAAGAAAGGAGGCAGGGGAGTGGAGTGGAATAGAATGGAATGGAATGGAATGGAATGGTTTGGATTGGAGCTGAATGGGAGGGAAGGAATTGCAGTGGAGTGGAGAGGAGTGGAGAGGAGAAGAGTGGATTTGAATTGAATGTAATGGAATGCAATGGAATGGGATGGAATGGAATGGAATGCCATGGATTGGAGTGGATTGGATTGTGGTAGAATGGAATTGAATGGAAAGTAATGGAATAGAATGGAATACAATGGAACGGAATGAAAAGAATGGAATGCAATGGAATGTGGTGGAATGGATTGCACTATATTGGAAAAGAATGCAATGGAGTGGAGTGTGGTGGAGTGGAGTGGAATGGGAAGGAATGGAATGGAGTGGAGTGGATTGGAATGGAGGGGAGTAGATTGCATTCAGGTGCAATGGAAGGGATGAGAATGGAATGGAATTCTGTGGATTGGAGTGGAGTTGCATGGAGGGAAATGGAATGGAGTAGTGTGGAGTGGAATGGAATGGAATTGAATGGAATGGAAAAGAATGGAAAAAATACAGTGGAGTGCAGTGGTGTTGAAAGGAGAAGAAAGGAAGGGAGTGGAGTGGACTGGAATGGAATGGAATAGAATGAAATGGAATAAAATGGAATGGAATGGAGAGGATTGGAATGGAGGCGAATGGGAAGGAATGGAATGCAATGGTGTCGAGAGGAGTGGAGTGCAGAAGAGTGGAGTTGAAATGAATGGAAATTAAAGGAATGGATTGGAGTGGAGTGGAGTGGATTCTAGTGGAAAAGAATATAATGGAATGGAATGCAATGGAATGGAATGGAGTGGACCGGAATGGAGTCGAATGGAACGCAGTGTACTGGAGAGGAGTGGAGGGGAGAAGTGCGGATATGAATTGAATGGAATGGAATGGAATAGATTGGAGTGGAATGGAGAGGAGTGGAGGGGAGAAGAGTGCATTTGAATTGAATGTAATGGAATGGAATGGATTAGAGAAGAGTGCAGTGGATTGTAGTGCAAAAGAAAGGAATGGAATAGAAAGAATTGGAATGGAATGGAATGGAAAGGAATGGAGTGGACTATAATGGAGGCGAATGGGAAGGAATGGAATGCACTGGAGTGGAGAGGAGTGGAGTGGAGAAGAATGGATTTGGATTGAATGAAATGGCATGGATTGGATTGGAATGGAGTGGATATTGTTGGAAAAGAGTTGAATGGAATGGAATGGAATGGATGGGAATGGAATGGAACGGAATGGAATGGAATGCAATGGAATATAATGGAATGGAATTGAATGGAAAGCAGTGGATTTGAGTGGAGTTGCGTGGAGGGGAATGGAATGGAACGGAATGAAATGGAATGCAGTGGAATGGAATGGAATGGAACGGAATGCAATAGAATGGAAAAAAGTGCAGTGGAGTGCAGTGGAGTGGAATGGAGAAGAAAGGAAGGGAGTGGGGTGGAGTGAAATGGAATGGAATTGAATGGAATAAAATGGAATGGAATGGAGTGGAATGGAATGGAGTCGAATGGGAAAGAATGGAATGCAGTGGTGCGGAGAGGAGTGTAGTGCAAAAGACTGGATTTGAAATGAATGGAATGAAAAGGCATGGATTGGAGTGGAGTGGAGTTGATTGTACTGGAATAGAATGCAATGGAATGGAATGGAATGGAATGTAACGGAATGGAATGAATGGAAAAAAGTTCAGTGGAGTGAAGTGGAGTGGAATGGAGAAGAAAGGAATGGAGTGGACTGGAGTGGAATGGAACGTAAAGGAGTAGAGAGGAATCAGAAGCAATGGAAAGGAATGGAATGGAATGGAAGGGAATGGAATGGAATGGAATGGAAATGAATTCAGTGTGTTGGTGTGGAATTGCGAGGAGGGAAATATAATGAATGGAATGGAATGGAATGGAATGGAATGGAATGGAGAAACGTGCAGTGGAGTGCGGTAGAGAGGAATGGAGAAGAAAGAATGGGAGTGGTGTGTAGTGGAAAGGAGTGAAATGGAATGGAATTGAATGAAATGGAAAGAATGGAAGGAGTGGACTGGAATGGAGATGAATGGGACGGAATGGAATGCTATCGTGTGGAGAGGAGCGGAGTGCAGAAGAGTATATTTGAATTGAATGGAATGAAGAGGAATTTAATTTAACTGGAGAGGATTCTACGTGAAAAGAATGGCATAAAACTGAATGGAACGGAATGGAATGTATTGGAATGGAATAGAATGGAATGGAATAGAATGGAATGGAACGGAACGGAATGGAACGGAACGGAACGAAACGGAATGGAATGGAAAAAATTCAGTGGAGTGTAGTGGAGTGGAATGGAGAAGAAAGAAAGGGAGAGGAGTGGAGTGGAAAGGAGTGGAATGGAAAGGAATGGAATGGAATTGAATGGAATTGAATGGAATGGAGAGGACTGGAATGGAATGGAATGGAACAGAATGGAATGGAAAGGAATGGAATGGAATGGAGTGGACTGGAATGGAGGCGAATGTGAAGGAATGAAATGCAGTGGAGTGGAGAAGAGGGGAATGGAGAAGAGTAGATTTGAACTGAATGGAATGAAATGCAATGGATTGGGATGGAAAGGAATGGAATGCAGTGGATTGTAGTGGAGTGGATTGGAGTAGAATGGAATGGAATGGAAAGTAATGGAATTGAACGGAATACAGTGGAACAGAAAGAAAAGGAATTTAATGGAATGGAATAGAATGAAGTGGTTTGGAATGCAGTATATTGGAAATGAATGGAATGGAGAGGATTGTGGTGGAGTGCAGTGGAATGGGAAAGAATGTAATGGAGTGGAGTGGAGTGGAATGGAGGGGAGTAGGTTGGAATCAGGTGGAATGCAATGCAATGGAATGGAATGGAATGCAGAGGATTGGGGCGGAGTTGCGTGGAGGGGAATGGAATGGTATGGAATGGAATGGAATGGAATGGAATGCAATAGAATGGAAAAAAGTGCAGTGGAGTGTTGTGGAGTGGAATGGAGAAGAAATGAATGGAGTGGAGTTGACTGGAATGGAGTGGAAAGGACTGGAATGGAATGGAATACAATGGAATGGAATGGAGAGGATCGCAATGAAGGTGAATGGGTAGGAATGGAAAGCTGTGATATGGAGAGGAGTGGAGTTTAGAAGAGTGCAGTTGAATTGAATGGAATGGAAAGGAATGAAGTGCAGTGCAGAGGATTGGATTCTGGTATAAAAAAATGGAATGGAATGGAATTGAATGGAATGGAAAAAATTGCAGTGGAGTGAAGTGGAGTGGAATGGAGAAGAAAGTAAGGGAGTGTATTGGAATGGAGGGGAATGCAATGGAACGCAAACGTATGGGATATAATGGAATGAAATGCAGAGGATTGGAGTGGAGTGAATGGGAGTAGAATGGAATGGAATGGAAAGTAATGGAAGGGAATGAAATACAATGGAATGGAATGATAAGGAATGGAATGGAATGGAGTAGAGGGGAGTGCAGTGTATTGGAAATGAATGGAATGGAGAGGACTGTTGTGGATTGGAGTGGAATGTGAAGGAATGGAATGGAGTGGAGTGAAGTGGAGTGGAATGCAATGGAGAAAAGTACATTGGATTAAGGTGGAATGGCATGGAATGGAATGGAATGGAATGGAATGGAATGGAATGGAATTAATAGAATGGAATGGAATGGAACTGAAAAAAGTGCAATGGAGTGCAGTGGAGTGGAATGGAGAAGAAAGAAGGGAGTGGAGTTGAGTGGAATGGAATGGAATGGAATGGAATAGAATGGAATGGATTGGAGTGTATTGGAATGAAGGCAAATGGGAAGGAATGGAATGCAGCGGTACGGAGTGGAGTGGAGTTTAGAAGACTGGAATGAATTAAATGCAATGGAACAAAATGAATTGGAGTGCAGTGGATTGGATTCTTGTATAAAATAATGGAATGGAATGGAATGGAAAGGAATGGAATGGAATGGAAGAAAATGGAATGGAATGGCATGAATGGAGAAAAGTGCAGTGGAGTTTAATGGAGTGGAATCGAGAAGAAAGGAAGGGAGTGGAGTGGAATGGAGGGTAATGGAATGGAATGCAATGGAATGGGATGGAATGGAATGAAATGCAGGGGATTAGATTGGAGAATCTGGTAGTAGAATGGAATGGAATGGAAAGAAATGGAATGGAATGGAACACAATGAAATGGAATAATAAGGAATGGAATGGAATGGAATGGAGTGGAGTGCAGAGAATTGCAAATGAATGGAATGAGAAGAGTGTGGTGGACTGCGGCGGAATGGAAAGGAATTGAATGTAGTGGAGTAAAGTGGAGTGGAGTGCAATGGAGAGAAGTAGATTGGTTTAAGTCGGAATGGAATGGAATGAAATGGAATGGAATGGAATGGAATGGAATGCAGAGCATTGGAGTGGAGTGGCCTGGAGGGGAATGGAATGGAAAGGAATGGAATGGAATGGAATCAAACGGAATGGAATGAATGGAATGGAATGGATTAGAAGGGAAAAAAGTGCAGTGGAGTGCAGTGGAGTGGAATGGAGGATAAAGGAAGGGAATGGAGTATAGTGGAATGGAGTGGAATGGAATGCAATGGAGCATAGGGGACAGGAATGGAAGCTAATGGGAAGGAATGGAATGCAGTGGATAGGAGAGGAATGAAGTGGAGAAGAATGGATTTGAATGGAATGGAATGGAATGGAATGGAATGGAATGGATTGGAGTGGAGTGGATTCCAGTGGAATGGAGTGGAATGGAATGGAATGGAATGGAATGGAATGGAATGGAAGGCAATGGAATGCAATGGAATGAATGCAAAAAGTGCAGTGGAGTTTATTGGAGTGGTATCGAGAAGAAAGGAACGGAGTGTAGTGGAATTGAGGGGAATGGAATGGAATGCAATGGAATGGGATGGAATGGAATGAAATGCAGGGGATTAGATTGGAGGGTATGGTAGCAGAATGGAATGGAATGGAAAGTAATAGAATGGAATGGAATACAATTAAATGGAATGATAAGGAATGGAATGGAATTGAATGGAGTAGAGTGCAGAGAATCGGAAATGAATGGAATGAGAGGAGTGTGGTGGACTGCAGTGGAATGGAAAGAAATTGAATGTAGTGGAGTGAAGTGGAGAGGAGTGCAATGGAGAGAAGTAGAACGGTTTAACTCGGAATGGAATGGAATGGAATGGAATGCAGAGCATTGGAGTGGAGTTCCTTGGAGGGGGGAATGGAATGGAATGGAATGGAATGGAATGAATGGAATGGAATGGAATCAAACGGAATGGAATGAGTGGAATGGAATGGAAGGGAAAAAAGTGCAGTGGAGTGCAGTGGAGAGGAATGGAGGGGAAAGAAAGGGAAAGGAGTGTAGTGGAATGGAGTGGAATGGAATGCAAAGGAGCATAGGGGACTGGAAAGGAAGCTAATGGGAAAGAATGGAATGCAGTGGAGTGGAGAGGAGTGAAGTGGCGAAGAGTGGATTTGAATGGAATGGAATAAAATGGAATGGATTGGAGTGGATTCCAATGGAATGGAGTGGAATGGAATGGAATCGAATCGAATTGAATCGAATCGGCAGGAATGCATTGGAATGGAATGGAAATGGAATGGATTGGACTGGAATGGAATGAAATGGAATGGTATGGATTGGACTGGAATGGTGTCAAATGATAATGAAATGTATGCAGTTGTTGAGTGCAGAGGAGTGGAGTGGAGAAGAGTTGATTTGATTTGAATGGAATTGAAAGGAAAGCAATGGAATGGAATGGAATGGAATGCAGTGGATTGGAATGGAATGGAATGCAGTTAATTGGAATGGAGTGGATTGGAGAAGAATGGGAAGGAATCAAATGCAGTCAAGCGGAGAGGAGTGGAGTGGAGTACAGTAGATTTGAATTGAATGAAATAAAATGGAATGGAATGGAGTGGAGTGGAGTGGAATCTAGTGGAAAACAGTGTAATGGATTGGAATGTATGTAATGTAATGGAATGGGGACGAATGGGAACGAATGAAATGCAGTGGAGTGGAGAGGTGTGGAGTGGAGAAGTGTGGATTTGAATTGAATGAAATTGAATGGAATAGACAGGAGTGGAGTGGAGAGGATTCTAGTGGAAAAAATGGAATGGAATGGAATGCAACGGAATGGAATGGAATGGATGAATGGAATGGAATGGAATGGAATGGATTGGAATGGAATGGAATGCAATGGAATGGAATGGAACGGAATGGAATGGAATGAAACGGAATGGAATGGAATGGAATGGAATGGAAAAAAGTGCAGTGGAGTGCAGTGGAGTGGAATGGAGAAGAAAGGAAGGGAGTGGAGTTGAATGGAATAGAGTGGAATGCAATGGAATGGAATCGAATAGAATGGAATGGATTGGAGTGTATTTGAATGAAGGCAAATTGGAAGGAATGGAATGCAGTTTTATGGAGTGGAGTGGAGTTTAGAAGACTGGAATGAATTGAATGCAATGGAAAAAAATGAGTTGGAGTGCAGTGGATTGGATTATTGTATAAAATAATGAATGGAATGGAATGGAATAGAATGGAATGCAATGCAATGGAAGGCAAAGGAATGAATGGAAAAAAGTGCAGTGGAGTTTATTGGAGTGGAATCGAGAAGAAAGGAAAGGAGTGGAGTGGAATGGAGGGAATGGAATGGAATGCAATGGAATGGGATGGAATGGAATGAAATGCAGGGGATTAGATTGGAGGGTATGCTAGTAGAATGTAAAGGAATGGAACGTAATGGAATGTAATGGAATACAATGAAATGGAATGATAAGGAATGGAATGGACTTGAGTGGAGTGGAGTGTATTGGAAATGAATGGAATGGAGTGGAGTTTGGTGGATTGGAGTGGAATGGGAAGGAATGGAATGGAGTGGAGTGAAGTGGTGTGGAGTGCAATGGAGGGAAGTAGATTGTACAAAGGTGGAATGGAATGGAATGGAAATGGAATTGAATGGAATGCAGTGGATTGGAGTGATGTTGCATGGACAGGAATGGAATGGAATAGAATGGAATGGAATGGAATCAAAAGGAATGGAATGAATGGAATTGAATGGAATGGAATGGAAAAAAGTGCCGTGGGGTGCATTGGGAGTGGAATGGAGAAGAAAGGAAGGGAGAGGAGTGCAGTTCAACGGAGTGGAATTGAATGCAATGGAACACAGAGGACTGGAATGGAGGCGAATGATAAGGAATGGAATGCAGTGGAGTGGAGAGGAGTGGAGTGGAGAAGAGTGGATTTGAATTGAATGCAATGGAATGGAATGGAATGGAATGGATTAGAGAGGAGTGGAATGGATTCCAGTGGAAACGAATAGAATGGAATGGAATGAAATGGAATGGAATGGAATGGAATGGAATGGAATGGAATGGAATGGAATCGACTAGAATGGAATGGAATTGACCGGAATGGAATAGAATCGACTGGAATGGAATGGAAAGGAATGGAATGGAATGAAATGGAATAGAACGGAATGGAGTGGATTGGACGGGAATGGGTGCGAATGGGAAGGAATGGAACGCAGTGGAGTGGGGAAGAGAGATATGATTTGAATGGAATGGCATGGAATGGATTGGAGTGGAGTGGATTCTAGTGGAAAAAAATGCAATGGAATGGAATTTTATAGAATGAAATGGAATGGCGAGGAATGGAATAGAATGGAATGGAATGGAATGGAATGGAAAAAATTGCAGTGGAATATACTGGAGTGGAATGGAGAAGAAATGAAGCAAGTGGAGTGGAGTTAAATGGAGTGGAATGGAACGGAACGGAACGGAACAGAACGGAATGGAATGGAGTGAACTGGAATGGAGTCAAATGGGCAGAATGGTATGCAATTGAGTGCAGAGGAGTGGAGTGGAGAAGAGTGGATTTGAATTGATTGGAAAGGAATTCAATGGAAAGTAATGGAATGCAATGGAATGGAATGGAATGGAATGCAGTGGAATGGAGTGGAGTGGATTGGAGAAAAATGGGAAGGAATCGAATGCAGTGGAGTGGAGAGGAGAGGAGTGGAGAAGAGTGGATTTGAATTGAATGCAATGAAATCGAATGGATTGGAATGGAGTGGAGTGGATTCTAGTGGAAAACAAAGAAAATGAATGGAATGGAATGGAATGGAATGAAATGGAATGTAATGGAGTGGAATGGAATGAAATGGAATGTAATGGAGTGGAATGGAATGAAATGGAATGTAATGGAGTGGAATGGAATGGAGTGGAATGGACTGGACAGGAATGGAGATGAATGGGAACAAACGGAATGCAGTGGAGTAGAGAGGACTGGAGTGGAGAAGTGTGGATTTGAATTGAATGAAATGGAATGGAATGCATTGGTGTGCAGTGGAGTGAATACTAGTGGATAAGAAAGAACGGAAAGGACCAGAATGAAACGGAATGGAATGGAATAGAATGGAATGGAATGGAATGGAATGGAATGGCAAGGAATTGAATGGAATGGAGTGGACAGGAATGGAGGTGAATGGAAGAAACGGAAGGCACTGGAGTGTAGAGGAGTGGATCGGAGAAGAGTGGATTTGAAAAGATTGGAAGGCAATGCAAGGGAATGGAATAGAATGGAATGCAATGGATTGGAGTGCAGTTGTGTTGAGGGGAATGGAAAGGAATGGAATAGAATGGATTGGAATGGAATGGAATGCAATGGAATGGAATGGAACGGAATGGAATGGAATGAAACGGAATGGAATGAATGGAATGGAATGGAATGGAAAAAAGTGCAGTGGAGTGCAGTGGAGTGGAATGGAGAAGAAAGGAAGGGAGTGGAGTTGAGTGGAATAGAGTGGAATGCAATGGAATGGAATCGAATAGAATGGAATGGATTGGAGTGTATTTGAATGAAGGCAAATTGGAAGGAATGGAATGCAGTTTTATGGAGTGGAGTGGAGTTTAGAAGACTGGAATGAATTGAATGCAATGGAAAAAAATGAGTTGGAGTGCAGTGGATTGGATTATTGTATAAAATAATGAATGAATGGAATGGAATGGAATAGAATGGAATGCAATGCAATGGAAGGCAAAGGAATGAATGGAAAAAATTGCAGTGGAGTTTATTGGAGTGGAATCGAGAAGAAAGGAAAGGAGTGGAGTGGAATGGAGGGGAATGGAATGGAATGCAATGGTTGGGATGGAATGGAATGAAATGCAGGGGATTAGATTGAGGGTATGCTAGTAGAATGTAAAGGAATGGAACGTAATGGAATGTAATGGAATACAATGAAATGGAATGATAAGGAATGGAATGGACTTGAGTGGAGTGGAGTGTATTGGAAATGAATGGAATGGAGTGGAGTTTGGTGGATTGGAGTGGAATGGGAAGGAATGGAATGGAGTGGAGTGAAGTGGTGTGGAGTGCAATGGAGGGAAGTAGATTGTATAAAGGTGGAATGGAATGGAATGGAATGGAATGGAATGGAATGGAATGGAATGGAATGGAATGCAGTGGATTGGAGTGATGTTGCATGGACAGGAATGGAATGGAATAGAATGGAATGGAATGGAATCAAAAGGAATGGAATGAATGGAATTAAATGGAATGGAATGGAAAAAAGTGCGGTGGGGTGCATTGGGAGTGGAATGGAGAAGAAAGGAAGGGAGAGGAGTGCAGTGCACGGAGTGGAATTGAATGCAACGGAACACAGAGGACTGGAATGGAGGCGAATGATAAGGAATGGAATGCAGTGGAGTGGAGAGGAGTGGAGTGGAGAAGAGTGGATTTGAATTGAATGCAATGGAATGGAATGGAATGGAATGGATTAGAGAGGAGTGGAATGGATTCCAGTGGAAACGAATAGAATGGAATGAAATGGAATAGAATGGAATGGAATGGAATGGAATCGACTGGAATGGAATGGAATTGACAGGAATGGAATAGAATCGACTGGAATGGAATGGAATGGAAAGGAATAATGGAAGGAATGGAATAGAACGGAATGGAGTGGATTGGACGGGAATGGGTGCGAATGGGAAGGAATGGAACGCAGTGGAGTGGGGAAGAGAGGATATGATTTGAATGGAATGCCATGGAATGGATTGGAGTGGAGTGGATTCTAGTGGAAAAAAATGCAATGGAATGGAATTTTATAGAATGAAATGGAATGGAATGGAATGGCGAGGAATGGAATAGAATGGAATGGAATGGAATGGAGACCATCACGTGGAATGGAGTGGAATGGAATGGAATGGAATGGAATGGAATGGAATGGAATGGAATGGAATTGTGAAATGAAATTTGAGCTGACATTGTGCAACTGCAATCCTACAAGGGTTACATATTGAGAACTTGTTGAAAGAAAGGAATAGAATAAAAGAGTGTGGAATGGAAAGGAATGGAAAGGAATGGAATGGAATGACATGGAAAGGAAGGGAATGGAATGGAAAGGAATTTGACGGTGAAGTAAAAAGTAAGCTGACATTCTGGAACTGCAATATAATCATTGTGACAGTTTGAGAAGTTGATGAAATAAGAATGGAATGGAATGGAGTGCAATTGAACATAATAGAAGAGAATGGAATGAAATCGAATTGAAAAGAATTGAATGGAATTGAATGGAATAGAATGGAATGGAATGGAATGGAATGGAATGGAATGGAATAGAATGGAATGGAATGGAATGGCGTGGAGTGGAGTGGAGTGGAGTGGAATGGAATGGAATGGAATGGAATGGAAATGAATGGAATGGAACAGTGAAATAAAATGTGAGCTGATGTACTTCCACTGGAATCCAGCCAGGGTGACAGATTGAGGGCTTGTTGAAAGAAAGGAATAGAAAAGCATACTGTGGAGTGGAATGGAATGGAACGGAATGGAATGGAATGGAATCAAATGGAATGGAATGGTTAAATAAAATGTGAGCTGATATTGTGCCACTGCAATCCAGCCAGGGTGACAGATAAAGAACTTGTTGAAAGAAAGTAATAGAATCGAATAGTCTGGAATGGAATGGAATTGAGAGCAATGGAAGAGAATGGAATGGAATGGAAAGAATGGAATGGAATGGAATGGAATCGAATGTAACAGTGAAATAAAATGTGAGCTGACATTGTGTCACTCCAACCATCCAGGGTGACCGATTGAGAACATGTTGAAAGAAAAGAAGAGAAGAGAATAGTGTGGATTGCAATTGAATGGAATGGATTGGAGTGTAATGGAACCGAATGGAAATGAATGGTATAGAATTGAGTGGAATGGAATGGAATTGAATGGAATGGAAAGGAATGGAATGGAATGGAATGGAATGGAATGGAATGGAATGTAATGGAATGGAATGGTTAAAGTAAATGTGAGCTGACATTGTGCCACTGCAATCCAGCCAGGGTGACATACTGAGAACTTGTTGAAAGAAAGGAATAGAATAGAATTGTGTGGAATGGAAATGGAATGGAATGGAATGGAATGGAATGGAATGGAATGAATGGGATGGATGGAATGCAATGGAACGGAATGGAACAGAACGGAATAGAATGGAATGGAGTGGAATGGAATGCAGTGGAATGGAGTGGAATGGAATGTAATGGTGAAATAAAATGTGAGCTGAAATGGTGCCATTGCAATACTGCCAGGGCGATAGATTTAGAACTTGTTTAAGAAAAGAATAGAATAGAATAGTGTGCAATGTAAAGGAATGGAATTGAATGGAGTGGAAAGAAATGGAATCGAATGGAAAGGTGAAGTAAAATGTGAGCTGACATTGTGCCACTGCAATCCAGCCAGGGTGAGAGATTTAGAACTTGTTTAAAGAAAGGAATAGGATAGAATAGTGAGGAACTGCATGGAGTGGAGTGGAATGGAATGGAACATAATGGAATGGAATAGAGTAAAATGGAAAGGATTGGAATGGAATTGATTGGAATGGAATGGAATGGAATGTAATGGAATGGAAAGTCATGTATTGCTATGGATCGGAATGGAGGATGTGATGAATTGGAGAATGGAATGGAATAATGGAATGGAGTGGAGTGGAATGGAATGGAAAGGAATGGAATGGAATGGAAGGAATGGAATGTGGAGTGGAATGGAATGGAATGGAATGGTGAAATGAATTGTGAGCTGATAATGTGCAACTGAATTCCAGCCAGAGGGACAGATGGAGAAGTTGTTGAAAGAAAGGAATAGAATAGAATAGTGTGGAATGGAATGGAAAAGAATAGAATGGAATTGATTGTAATTGAATCAAATTGAAGGGGTGCAATGGCAAGGAATGGAACGGAAAGGAATAAAATGGAATGGAATGGTGAAATAAAATGTGAGCTGACACTGAGGCACTGCAATCCAGCCAAGGTGACAGATTGAGAATTTATTGTAAGAAAGGAATAGAATAGAATAGTTTGGAATGGAATGGAATGGAATGGAATGGAATGGAATGGAATGGAATGGAATGTAGGCAATGGAACGGAATGGAACTGTATGGAACAAAATGGAATGGAATGGAATGGAATGGAATGGAATGGAATGGAATGGAATGGATTGGAATGGAACGTAAAAGAAAATGTAAGCTGATATTGTGGAACTGCAATCCAGCAAGGGTGACAGATTGAGAACTTGTTGAAACAAAGGAAGGATGGAATGGAATGAAGGAATGGAATGGAATGGAATGGAAAGGAATGGAATGAAATGGAGTGGAATGAATTGGAGTTCAATGGAATGGAGTGGATTGAAATGGAAAGGAATGGAATGGAATGGAATGGCAGGGAATGGAATGGAATGTAACGTTGAAATATAACGTGAGTTGACATTCTGACACTGCAATAAATCCAAGGTAACATATTGAGAACATTCTGAAAGAAAGGAATAGAAAAGAACAGTGTAGATTGGAAGGGAATGGAACGGAATCGAATGAAATGGAAAGGAAAGGAGTGGAATGGAATTGAAGGGAACGGAATGGAATGAAATGGAATGGAATGGGATGGAATGGAATGGAATGGAATGGAGTGAAGTTGAACATAATAGAAGAGAATGGAATGAATCGATTGGAATAGAATTGAATGGAATTGAATGGAATAGAATGAAATGGAATGGAATGGAATGGAGGGGAATGGAATGGAATGGAAATGAATGTAATGGAACAGTGAAACAAAATGTGAGCTGCTATTCTGCCACTGCAATACAGCCAGGGTGACAGATTGAGAGCTTGTTGAAAGAAAGCAATGGAATAGCATAGTTGGAATGGAATGGAATGAATGGAATGGAATGGAATGGAATGGAATGGAATGGAATGGAAGGGAAATAAAATGTGAGCGGATATTGTGCCACTGCAATCCAGCCAGGGTGACAGATTGAGAATTTGTTGAAAAAAGGACTAGAAACGAATAGTGTGGATTGGAATGGATGGAATGGAATGAATGGAATGGAATGGAATGGAATGGAATGGAATGAAAGGGAAATAAAATGTGAGCTGACATTGTGCCACTGCAATTCAGAGAGGGTGAGAGATTGAGAACCTGTGGAAAGAAAGGAAGATAATAGGATAGTGTGGAATGCAATGGAATGGAATGGAATGGAATGGAATGGAATGGAATGGAATGGAATGGAATGGAGTGTAATGGAACAGATGGAAATGAATGGAATGGAATGCAATGGAAAGGAATGGAATTGGAATGGAATGGAAAAGAGTGGAATGGAATGGAATGGAATGGTGAAAGAAAATGTGAGCTGACACTGTGCCACTGAAATCCAGCCAGGGTGACATATTGAGAATTGTTGAAACAAGGGAGTAGAATAGAATAGTGTGCAATGTAATGGAATGGAAAGGAATGGAATGGAATGGAATGGAATGGAATGGAATGGAATGGAATGGAAGGGAATGGAGTGCAATGGAATGGAATGGAATGAAATCGAATGAAATGGCATGGAGTGGAAAAGAAAGGAATGGAATGAAATGGTGTAACAAAATGCGAGCCGACATTGTGCCACTGAAATCCAGCCAGGGTGACAGAGGGTGATAGATTGAGAACATGTTGAAAGAAAGGAGTAGAATAGAGTAGTTTGGAATGGAATGGAATGAAATGCAATGGAGTGCAATGGAACGGAGTTGAACAGAAAGTAATGAAATGGAATGGAAGGGAATGTAATGAATGGAAAGGAATGGAATGGAATGGAATGGTGAAATGAAATTTGAGCTGACACTGTACAACTGCAATCCTACAAGGGTTACATATTGTGAACTTGTTGAAAGAAAGGAATAGAATAAAAGAGTGTGGAATGGAAAGGAGTGGAATGGAAGGGAATGGAATGGAATGGGAATGGAATGGAAGGAACGGAATAGAATGGAATGGAATGGAATAGAATGGAAATGGAATGGAATGGAATGTAAGGAATGGAATGGAATGGAGACCATCACGTGGAATGGAGTGAAATGTCATGGAATGGAATGGAATGGAATGGAATGCAATGGAAAGGAAGGGAATGGAATGGAATGACATGGAAAGGAAGGGAATGGAATGGAAAGGAATTTAATGGTGAAGTAAAAAGTAAGCTGACATTGTGGAACTGCAATATAAACAGGGTGACAGTTTGAGAAGTTGATGAAATAAGAATGGAATGGAATGGAGTGCAATTGAATATAATAGAAGAGAATGGAATGAAATCGAATTGAAAAGAATTGAACGGAATTGAATGGAATAGAATGAAATGGAATGGAATGGAATGGAATGGAATGGAATGGAATGGAATGGAATGGAATGGAATGGAACCGTGAAATAAAATGTGAGCTGATATACTTCCACTGCAATCCAGCCAGGGTGACAGATTGAGATCTTGTTGAAAGAAAGTAATAGAGTAGCATACTGTGGAATGGAATGGAATGGAACCAAATGGAATGGAATGTAATGTAATGGAATGGAATGGTTAAATAAAATGTGAGCTGATATTGTGCCACTGCAATCCAGCCAGGGTGACAGATAAAGAACTTGTTGAAAGAAAGTAATAGAATCGAATAATCTGGAATGGAATGGAATGGAGTGCAATGGAAGAGAATGGAATGGAATGGAATGGGAATGGAATGGAATGGAATGGAATGGAATGGAATGGAATGAATGAACAGTGAAATAAATTGTGAGCTGACATTGTGTCACTGCAATGCACACAGGGTGACCGATTGAGAACTTGTTGAAAGAAAGGAAGAGAAGAGAATAGTGTGGAATGCAATAGAATGGCAAGGAATGGAGTGTAATGGAACCGAATGGAAATGAATGGAATGGAATGGAATGAATGGAATGGAATGGAATGGAATGGAATGGTACGGAATGGAATGGTTAAAGTAAATGTGAGCTGACATTGTGCAACTGCAATACAGCCAGGGTGACATATTAAGAATTGTTGAAACAAAGCAGTAGAATAGAATAGTGTGGAATGTAAGGAAATGGAAAAGAATGGAAAGCAATGGAATGGAATGGAATGGAGTGCAATGGAACGGAAAGGAACGGAACGGAATGAAATGGAATGGAATGGAGTGGAAAAGAATGGAATGGAATGAAACGGAGTAACAAAATGTGAGCTGACATTGTGCTACTGCAATCCAGCAAGGGTGACAGATTGAGAACATGTTGAAAGAAAGGAGTAGAATAGAATAGTTTGAGTGGAATGGAATGAAATGGAATGGAATGCAATGGAACTGAATTGACCAGAAAGTAATCAAATGGTATGGAAAAGAATGGAATGAATGGAATGGAATGGAATGCACAGAATGGAATGAAACGGTGAAATGAAATATGAGCTGACATTTGCCACTGCAATCCTACAAGGGTTACAGATTGAGAACATTGTTGAAAAGAAGGAATAGAATAAATAGTGAATGGAATGGAATGGCATGGAATGGAATGGCATGGAATGGAATGGCATGGAATGGAATGGAATGGAATGGAATGGAATGGGGAGTGGCGTGGAGTGGATTGGAATGGAATGCAATGGAATGGAATAGAATGGAATAGAATGGAATTGGTTGCAAAGGAAAAGAAATGGAACGAAGGAATGGAATGGAGTGGAATATGGAAGTGGAATGGAATGGAATGGATTGGAATGGAAGGGAATGGATTGGAATGGGAATGGAATGGAAAGGAAGGGTGAAATAAAAATGTAGGGTGATACTGGCAAAACTGAATTCCAGCCAGGGTGACAGATTGAGAAATTGTTGAATGAAGGAATAAGAATAGATTAGTGGGGAAATGAAAGGAATGGAATGGAATGGAATGAAATGGAATGAATGGAATGGAATGGTGAGCAACATGCGGATGGAATTAAATGGAATTGAATGGATGGAATGAATCGAATCGAATTTATTGGAATGGAACGTGTGAAATAAAATGTGTGCTGAATTTTTGCCACAGCAATCCAGACAGCGTGACAGACTCAGAACTTATTGAAGAAAGTAATTATAATAGAACAGTGTGGAATCGAATGTAATGGAATGGAATGGAATGAAATGGAATGGAATGGAGTGCAAGGGAATGGAATGGAATGGAAAGGAAATGGAATGGAAAATGGAATGGAAACAGTGAATAAAATGGGAGGGCTGACATTGTGCCACTGCAATCCATCGCAAGGTGACACATTGAGAAACTGTTGAAGAGAAGGAAATAGAAATAGAAATCGTGTGGAGTTGGAAAGGAATAGAATGAAATGGGACTGGAATGGAATGGAGTGGAATGGAATGGAATGGAGTGCAATGGAATGGAATGGAATGGAATGGAATGAAATGGAATGGAGTGCACCGGAACAGAATGGAATGGAATGGAATGGAATAGAATGGAATGGAATGGATTGGAATGGAAAGGGAAAATAAAATGTGAGCTGACATAGTGCCAATGCAATGAAACCAGGGTGAGAGATTGATAACTTGTTGCAAGATAGGAATAGAATAGAATAGTGTGGAATGGAATGGAATGGAATGGAATGGAATGGAATGGAATGGAATGGAATGGAATGGAATGGAGTTCAATGGAACAGAATGGAACGGAATGGAATGAACTTGAATGGAATGGAATGGAATGCAATTGAATGGATTGGAAAGGAAAGGGGAAATAAATGTGAGCTGACATAGTGCCACTGCAATCCAACCAGGGTGAGAGATTGAGAACTTGTCGCAAGATAGGAATAGAATAGAATAGTGTGGAATGGAAGGGAATGGAATGGAATGGAAAGGAACAGAATGGAACGGAACGGAGCAGATTGGAATGCAATGCAATGGAATGGAAAGGAGTGGATGGAATGGAGTGGAGGCGAATGTGAAGGAATGGAATGCAGTGTAGTGGAAAGGAATTTAGTGGAGAAGTGTGGATTTGAGTTGTATGGAATGGAATGGAATGGATTCGAGTTTAGTGGAGTGGATTATAGTGGAAAAGAATAGACTGGAATGGAATGGAATGGAACTGAATGGAATGGAATGGAATGGAATGCAGTGAATTGCAGTGAAGTGGATTGGAGTAGAATGGAATGGAATGGAGAGGAATGGAATGGAATGTAATACAATGGAATGGAATGCGATGCAGTGGATTGGAGTGGAGGCGCATGGAGGTGAATGGAATGCATTGGAATGGAATGGAATGGAATGGAACGGAACAGAAAAGAATGGAATGGAGTGGAATGCTATCGAATGCAATGGAATGGAAATTAATGGAATGGAATGGAAAAAACTTCAATGGAGTGCAGTGGAGTGGAATGGAGAAGTAAGGATGGGAGAGGAGTGCAGTGGAATGAAGTGGAATGGAATGGAATGGAATGGAGTGGAATGGAATGGAATGGATGGAATGGAATGGAATGGAATGGAATGGACTGTAGTGGAAGCCAATTGGAAGGAATGTAATCCACTGGATTGGAGAGCAATGTACTGGCGAAGGGTGGATTTGAATTTAACAGAATGGAATGGAATATACTCGAGTGGAATGGAGTGGTTTACAGTGGAAAAGAATAGAATGGAATGGAATGGAATGGAATGGAATGGAATGGAATGGAATGGAATGGAAAAAATTGCTGTGCAGCACATTGGAGTGAAATGGAGAAGAAAGGAAGGGAGTGGAGGGGAGCGGAATGGAGTAGAATGGAATTGAAAAGAAAGAATGGAATGGAAAGGAATGGACTGGAATGTAGGCGAATGTGAAGGAATGGAACGGAGTGGAGTGGTGAGGAGTGGAGTGGAGAAGAGTGGATTTGAATAGAATGGAATGGAATGGATTGGAGTGGATTCCAGTGGAAAAGAATGGAATGGAATGGAATGGAATTTAATGGAATGGAATGGAATGGAATGGAACGGAATGCAGTGGCATGGAACAGAATGGAGTGGAATGAACGGAGTGGAATGGAGTGGAATGGAACGGAATGGAATGGAAATGGAATGGAATGCAATGGAATGGAATGGAATGGAATGGAATGCAATGGAAAGGAGTGGAAAGGAATGGATGCGATTCGGAAGGCATGGAACGCAGTGGAGTTGAGAGGGGTGCAGTAGACAATAGTGGATTTAAATAGAAAGGAATGGAATGTATTGGAGTGGAGTGGAGAGGATTCCAGTGAAAGAAGGGAAGGGAATGGAATGGAGTGGAATGTAAAGGAATGGAATTGAATGGAATGGAAAAAAGTGGATGGGAGTGTACTAGAGTGGAATGGAGAAGGATGGAAGGGAGTGGGGTTGAGTGGAAAAGAGTGGAATGGAATGGAATGCAATGCAATGGAATGGAATGTAGTGGAATGGAATGGAAGTGAATGGGAACTAATGGAATTCAGTGGAGTGGAGAGGAGTGGAGTGGAGAATAGTGTATTTGAATGGAATGGAATGAAATGGATTGGATTGGAGTGGAGTGGGTTCTACGGGAAAAGAATGCAATGTAATGTAAAGTAATGGAATGGAATGGAAAGGAATGGAAAGGAATGGAATGGAAGGGAATGGAATGGAATGGATTGAAATGGAGTTGGATGGAAAGGAAAGGAATGAAATAAAGTGCAGTGGAGTGCAGTGGAGTGGAATGGAGAAGAAAGGAAGGAATTGGAGAGAATTGGAATGGAGTCTAATGGAATGGAGTGGAATGGAATGGAAAAGAAAGCAATGGAAAGGAATGGAATGGAAAGGAATGGAATGGAATGGAATGGAATGGAATAGAGTGGACTGGAATGGAGGCGAAAGGGAAGGAATGCAATGCAGTGGAGTGGAGAGGAAGCAGAGTGGAGAATAGTGGATTTGAATGGAATGGAAAGTAATGAATGGATTAGAGTCGTGTGGAGTGGATTCTAGTTGAAAAAAATGGAAAGGAATGGAATGGAAAGGAATGGAATTGAATGGAATGGAATGGAGTGGACTGGAATGGGGGTGAATGGGAAGGAATGCAATCCAGTGAGTGGAGAGGAGTGGAGTGGATTGCAATGGAATGGAATGCAAGGGATTGGAATGGAATGCAATGGAATGGAATGGGATGGAAGGGAATGGAAATGAATGCAATGCAATGAATGGAATGGAGTGGATTCGACTGGAATAGAAGAGAAATGGGAAGTAATGGATGCAGTGGAGTGGAGAGGAGTGTAGTGGAGAAGAGTGGATTTGAATTGATTGCAATGAAATGCAATGGAATCAAACGGAATGGAATGAAGTGGACTGGAGTGTGGTGATTGGAGTGGAATGGAATGGAATGGAAAGTAATGGAAAGAAATGTAATACAATGGAACGAAATAAAAAGGAATGGAATGGAATGGAATGGAATGGAATGGAATGGATGGAATGGAATGGAGGAATGGAATGGAAAGGAGTGGCGTGCAGTTTATTGGAATTGAATGGATTGGAGAGGAGTGTAGTGGAGTGGAGGGGAAAGGGAAGGAATGGATTGAAGTGAAGTGGATTGGAGTGGAATGGAGGGGAATCGATTGGATTCGCTGGATTGGAATGGAATGGACTACAATGGAATGGAATGGAATGCAGTGGGTTGGAGGGGAGTTTCATGCGGGAATGGATAGGAATGGAATGGAATGATATGGAACGGAACCGAACAGAACACAACGGAAGAGAGTGCAACGGAATGTAATGGAATGCAATGGAATGGAATGGAAAAAATTGTACTGGAGTGCAGTGGAGTTGAATAGAAAA
>NW_022097836.1:0-22418 GCF_006542625.1 Nomascus leucogenys
GTTGAATGCACAGAACTGTAAGATGTTTCACAGATAGCTTCTTTGTAGTTTTTATTTGAACATATACCTTTCTCAACTATAGGCCTCTTAGCGCCCTGAATGTTCACATGCATTTTCTGCAGAAAGAGTGTTTCATTACTTCTCAATATAAACTAAGGTTCAACTCTGTTAGTTGAATGCACAGAACAGTAAGAAGTTTCACAGATTTCTTCTGTGTAGTTTTTATTTGAACATATTCATTTTTCCGCTATAGGCCTCTTAGCGCCCTGAATGTTCACTTGCATTTTCTACAGAAAGAGTGTTTCAGAACTGCTCAATAATAACTAAGGTTCAACTCTGTTAGTTGAATGCACAGAACAGTAAGAAGTTTCGCAGATTGCTTCTGTGCAGTTTTTATTTGAAAATATTCCTTTTTCCAGTATAGGCCTCTTAGCTCCCTGAATGTCCAATTGCATTTTCTATAGAAAGGGTGTTTCAGAAGTGCTCAATCAAAAGTAAGGTTCAACTCTGTTAGATGAATGCAAAGAACAGAAAGAAGTTTCACAGAATCCTTCTGTGTAGTTTGTATTTGAAAGTATTCCTTTTTCCGCTATAGGCCTCTTAGCGCTCCGAAGGTCCACTTGCATTTTCTACAGAAAGAGTGTTTCAGAACTCCTCAATCAAAAGTAAGGTTCAAGTCCGTTAGTTGAATGCACAGAACAGACAGAAGTTTCACAGATAGATTCTGTGTAGTTTTTATGTGAACTTTTTCTTTTTTCCACTAAGTCCTCTTAGCGCCTTGAATGTCCACTTGTATTTTCTACAGAAAGAGTGTTTCAGAACTGCTCAATCAAAACTGAGGTTCAACTCTGTTAGTTGAATGCACAGAACAGTAAGAAGTTTCACAGATTTCTTCTGTGCAGTTTTTATTTGAAAATATTCCTTTTCCACTATAGGCCGCATAGCGCCCTGAATGTCCAATTGCATTTTCTACAGAAAGAGTGTTTCAGAACTGCTCAATCAAAATTAAGGTTAAACTCTGTTAGTTGAATGCACAGAACAGAAAGAAGTTTCACAGAATGCTTCTGTGTAGTTTGTATTTGAAGGTATTACTTTTTCCGCTATAGGCCTCTTAGCGCTCCGAAGGTCCACTTGCATTTTCTACAGAAAGAGTGTTTCAGAACTTCTCAATCAAAAGTAAGGTTCAACTCCGTTATTTGAATGCACAGAACAGAGAGAAGTTTCACAGATAGCTTCTGTGTAGTTTTTATGTGAACTTTTTCCTTTTTCCACTATAGTCCTCTTAGCGCCCTGAATGTCCACTTGTATTTTCTACAGAAAGAGTGTTTCAGAACTGCTCAATCAAAATTGAGGTTCAACTCTGTTAGTTGAATGCACAGAACAGTAAGAAGTTTCACAGATTTCTTCTGTGCAGTTTTTATTTGAAAATATTCCTTTTCCACTATAGGCCTCTTAGCGCCCTGAATGTCCACTTGCATTTTCTACAGAAAGAGTGTTTCAGAACTGCTCAATCAAAAGTAAAGTTAAACTCTGTTAGTTGAATGCAATGAACAGAAAGAAGTTTCACAGAATGCTTCTGTGTAGTTTTTATTTGAAGATATTACTTTTTCCGCTGTAGGCCTCTTAGCGCTCCGAAGGTCCACGTCCATTTTCTACAGAAAGAGTGTTTCAGAACTGCTCAATCAAAAGTAAGGTTCAACTCTGTTAGTTGAATGCACAGAACAGAAAGAAGTTTCACAGATTGCTTCTGTATAGTTTTTGTTTGAAGATATTCCTTTTTCTACTATGGGCCTCTTAGCGCCATGAATGTCCACTTGCATTTTCTACAGAAAGAGTGTTTCAGAACTGCTCAATCCAAACTAAGGTTCAACTCTGTTAGTTGAATGCACAGAACAGAGAGAAGTTTCACAGATATCTTCTGTGTAGTTTTTATTTGAACCTATTCCTTTTTCCACTATAGGCCTCTTAGCGCCCTGAATGTCCACTTGTATTTTCTACAGAAAGAGTGTTTCAGAACTGCTCAATCAAAACTAAGGTTCAACTCTGTTAGTTGAAAGCACAGAACAGAAAGAAGTTTCACAGATTGCTTCTTTGTAGTTTTTGTTTGAAGATATTCCCTTGTCCACTATAGGCCTCTTAGAGCCATGAATGTCCACTTGCATTTTCTACAGAAAGAGTGTTTCAGAACTGTTCAATCAAAATTAAGGTTCAACTGTGTTAGTTTAAAGAACAGAACCGTAAGAAGTTTCACAGATTGCTTCTGTGTAATTTTTATTTGAAGGTGTTCCTTTTTCCACCATAGGCCTCTTAGCGCCCTGAATGTCCACTTGCATTTTCTACAGAAAGGGTGTTTCAGAACTGCTCAATCAAATGTAAGGTTGAACTCTGTCAGTTGAATGCACAGAACTGTAAGATGTTTCACAGATAGCTTCTTTGTAGTTTTTATTTGAACATATACCTTTCTCAACTATAGGCCTCTTAGCGCCCTGAATGTTCACATGCATTTTCTGCAGAAAGAGTGTTTCATTACTTCTCAATATAAACTAAGGTTCAACTCTGTTAGTTGAATGCACAGAACAGTAAGAAGTTTCACAGATTTCTTCTGTGTAGTTTTTATTTGAACATATTCATTTTTCCGCTATAGGCCTCTTAGCGCCCTGAATGTTCACTTGCATTTTCTACAGAAAGAGTGTTTCAGAACTGCTCAATAATAACTAAGGTTCAACTCTGTTAGTTGAATGCACAGAACAGTAAGAAGTTTCGCAGATTGCTTCTGTGCAGTTTTTATTTGAAAATATTCCTTTTTCCAGTATAGGCCTCTTAGCTCCCTGAATGTCCAATTGCATTTTCTATAGAAAGGGTGTTTCAGAAGTGCTCAATCAAAAGTAAGGTTCAACTCTGTTAGATGAATGCAAAGAACAGAAAGAAGTTTCACAGAATCCTTCTGTGTAGTTTGTATTTGAAAGTATTCCTTTTTCCGCTATAGGCCTCTTAGCGCTCCGAAGGTCCACTTGCATTTTCTACAGAAAGAGTGTTTCAGAACTCCTCAATCAAAAGTAAGGTTCAAGTCCGTTAGTTGAATGCACAGAACAGACAGAAGTTTCACAGATAGATTCTGTGTAGTTTTTATGTGAACTTTTTCTTTTTTCCACTAAGTCCTCTTAGCGCCTTGAATGTCCACTTGTATTTTCTACAGAAAGAGTGTTTCAGAACTGCTCAATCAAAACTGAGGTTCAACTCTGTTAGTTGAATGCACAGAACAGTAAGAAGTTTCACAGATTTCTTCTGTGCAGTTTTTATTTGAAAATATTCCTTTTCCACTATAGGCCGCATAGCGCCCTGAATGTCCAATTGCATTTTCTACAGAAAGAGTGTTTCAGAACTGCTCAATCAAAATTAAGGTTAAACTCTGTTAGTTGAATGCACAGAACAGAAAGAAGTTTCACAGAATGCTTCTGTGTAGTTTGTATTTGAAGGTATTACTTTTTCCGCTATAGGCCTCTTAGCGCTCCGAAGGTCCACTTGCATTTTCTACAGAAAGAGTGTTTCAGAACTTCTCAATCAAAAGTAAGGTTCAACTCCGTTATTTGAATGCACAGAACAGAGAGAAGTTTCACAGATAGCTTCTGTGTAGTTTTTATGTGAACTTTTTCCTTTTTCCACTATAGTCCTCTTAGCGCCCTGAATGTCCACTTGTATTTTCTACAGAAAGAGTGTTTCAGAACTGCTCAATCAAAATTGAGGTTCAACTCTGTTAGTTGAATGCACAGAACAGTAAGAAGTTTCACAGATTTCTTCTGTGCAGTTTTTATTTGAAAATATTCCTTTTCCACTATAGGCCTCTTAGCGCCCTGAATGTCCACTTGCATTTTCTACAGAAAGAGTGTTTCAGAACTGCTCAATCAAAAGTAAAGTTAAACTCTGTTAGTTGAATGCAATGAACAGAAAGAAGTTTCACAGAATGCTTCTGTGTAGTTTTTATTTGAAGATATTACTTTTTCCGCTGTAGGCCTCTTAGCGCTCCGAAGGTCCACGTCCATTTTCTACAGAAAGAGTGTTTCAGAACTGCTCAATCAAAAGTAAGGTTCAACTCTGTTAGTTGAATGCACAGAACAGAAAGAAGTTTCACAGATTGCTTCTGTATAGTTTTTGTTTGAAGATATTCCTTTTTCTACTATGGGCCTCTTAGCGCCATGAATGTCCACTTGCATTTTCTACAGAAAGAGTGTTTCAGAACTGCTCAATCCAAACTAAGGTTCAACTCTGTTAGTTGAATGCACAGAACAGAGAGAAGTTTCACAGATATCTTCTGTGTAGTTTTTATTTGAACCTATTCCTTTTTCCACTATAGGCCTCTTAGCGCCCTGAATGTCCACTTGTATTTTCTACAGAAAGAGTGTTTCAGAACTGCTCAATCAAAACTAAGGTTCAACTCTGTTAGTTGAAAGCACAGAACAGAAAGAAGTTTCACAGATTGCTTCTTTGTAGTTTTTGTTTGAAGATATTCCCTTGTCCACTATAGGCCTCTTAGAGCCATGAATGTCCACTTGCATTTTCTACAGAAAGAGTGTTTCAGAACTGTTCAATCAAAATTAAGGTTCAACTGTGTTAGTTTAAAGAACAGAACCGTAAGAAGTTTCACAGATTGCTTCTGTGTAATTTTTATTTGAAGGTGTTCCTTTTTCCACCATAGGCCTCTTAGCGCCCTGAATGTCCACTTGCATTTTCTACAGAAAGGGTGTTTCAGAACTGCTCAATCAAATGTAAGGTTGAACTCTGTCAGTTGAATGCACAGAACTGTAAGATGTTTCACAGATAGCTTCTTTGTAGTTTTTATTTGAACATATACCTTTCTCAACTATAGGCCTCTTAGCGCCCTGAATGTTCACATGCATTTTCTGCAGAAAGAGTGTTTCATTACTTCTCAATATAAACTAAGGTTCAACTCTGTTAGTTGAATGCACAGAACAGTAAGAAGTTTCACAGATTTCTTCTGTGTAGTTTTTATTTGAACATATTCATTTTTCCGCTATAGGCCTCTTAGCGCCCTGAATGTTCACTTGCATTTTCTACAGAAAGAGTGTTTCAGAACTGCTCAATAATAACTAAGGTTCAACTCTGTTAGTTGAATGCACAGAACAGTAAGAAGTTTCGCAGATTGCTTCTGTGCAGTTTTTATTTGAAAATATTCCTTTTTCCAGTATAGGCCTCTTAGCTCCCTGAATGTCCAATTGCATTTTCTATAGAAAGGGTGTTTCAGAAGTGCTCAATCAAAAGTAAGGTTCAACTCTGTTAGATGAATGCAAAGAACAGAAAGAAGTTTCACAGAATCCTTCTGTGTAGTTTGTATTTGAAAGTATTCTTTTTCCGCTATAGGCCTCTTAGCGCTCCGAAGGTCCACTTGCATTTTCTACAGAAAGAGTGTTTCAGAACTCCTCAATCAAAAGTAAGGTTCAAGTCCGTTAGTTGAATGCACAGAACAGACAGAAGTTTCACAGATAGATTCTGTGTAGTTTTTATGTGAACTTTTTCTTTTTCCACTATAGTCCTCTTAGCGCCTGAATGTCCACTTGTATTTTCTACAGAAAGAGTGTTTCAGAACTGCTCAATCAAAACTGAGGTTCAACTCTGTTAGTTGAATGCACAGAACAGTAAGAAGTTTCACAGATTTCTTCTGTGCAGTTTTTATTTGAAATATTCCTTTTCCACTATAGGCCTCTTAGCGCCCTGAATGTCCAATTGCATTTTCTACAGAAAGAGTGTTTCAGAACTGCTCAATCAAAATAAGGTTAACTCTGTTAGTTGAATGCACAGAACAGAAAGAAGTTTCACAGATGCTTCTGTGTAGTTTTTATTTGAAGTATTCTTTTTCCCTATAGGCCTCTTAGCGCCCTGAATGTCCACTTGCATTTTCTACAGAAAGAGTGTTTCAGAACTGCTCAATCAAAATAAGGTTCAACTCTGTTAGTTGAATGCACAGAACAGAAGAAGTTTCACAGATTGCTTCTGTGTAGTTTTTATTTGAACATTTTCTTTTTCCACTATAGGCCTCTTAGCGCCTGAATGTTCACTTGCATTTTCTACAGAAAGAGGTTTCAGAACTGCTCAATAATAACTAAGGTTCAAATCTGTTAGTTGAATGCACAGAACAGTAAGAAGTTTCACAGATTGCTTCTGTGTGTTTTTATATGAGGATATTCCTTTTCCCACTATAGGCCTCTTAGCGCCCTGAATGTCCACTTGCATTTTCTACAGAAAGAGTGTTTCAGAACTGCTCAATAAAACTAATTCAACTTGTTAGTTGAATGCACAGAACAGTAAGAAGTTTCGCAGATTGCTTCTGTGCAGTTTTTATTTGAAAATATTCCTTTTTCCTCTATAGGCCTCTTAGCTCCCTGAATGTCCAATTGCATTTTCTAAAGAAAGAGTGTTTCAGAACTGCTCAATCAAAACTAAGGTTCAACTCTGTTAGTGAATGCAAAGAACAGAAAGAAGTTTCACAGAATGCTTCTGTGTAGTTTGTATTTGAAGTATTATTTTTCCGCTATAGGCCTCTTAGCGCTCCGAAGGTCCACTTGCATTTTCTACAGAAAGAGTGTTTCAGAACTTCTCAATCAAAAGTAAGGTTCAACTCCGTTAGTTGAATGCACAGAACAGAGAGAAGTTTCACAGATAGCTTCTGTGTAGTTTTTATGTGAACTTTTTCCTTTTTCCACTATAGTCCTCTTAGCGCCCTGAATGTCCACTTGTATTTTCTACAGAAGGAGTGTTTCAGAACTGCTCAATGAAAACTGAAGGTTCAACTCTGTTAGTTGAATGCACAGAACAGAAAGAAGTTTCACAGATTGCTTCTTTTTAGTTTTTTTTTATTTTTCTTTTTCCAATATGCCTCTTTAGCGTCATGTTTTTGTTTGAAGATATTCCCTTTTCCTATATAGGCCTCTTAGCGCCATGAATGTCCACTTGCATTTACTACAGAAAGAGTGTTTCAGAACTGTTCAATCAAAATTAAAGTTCAACTGTGTTAGTTTAAAGAACAGAACCGTAAGAAGTTTCACAGATTGCTTCTGTGTAGTTTTTATTTGAAGGTATTCCTTTTTCCACCATAGGCCTCTTAGCGCCCTGAATGTCCACTTGCATTTCCTAAAGAAAGGGTGTTTCCGAACTGCTCAATCAAAAGTAAGGTTGAACTCTGTTAGTGAATGCACAGAACTGTAAGAAGTTTCACAGATAGCTTCTTTGTAGTTTTTATTTGAACATATACCTTTTTCATCTATAGGCCTCTTAGCGCCCTGAATGTTCACTTGCATTTTCTGCAGAAAGAGTGTTTCATAACTGCTCAATATAAACTAAGGTTCAACTCTGTTAGTTGAATGCACTGAACAGTAAGAAGTTTCACAGATTGCTTCTGTGTAGTTTTTATTTGAAGGTATTCCTTTTTCCACCATAGGCCTCTTAGCGCCCTGAATGTCCACTTGCATTTTCTACAGAAAGGGTGTTTCAGAACTGCTCAATCAAAAGTAAGTTTGAACTCTGTTAGTTGAATGCACAGAACTGTAAGAATTTTCAGAGATAGTTTCTTTGTAGTTTTTATTTGAACATATGCCTTTTTCAACTATAGGCCTCTTAGCGCCCTGAATGTTCACTTGCATTTTCTGCAGAAAGAGTGTTTCATAACTGCTCAATATAAACTAAGGTTCAACTCTGTTAGTTGAATGCAGAGAACAGTAAGATGTTTCACAGATTGCTTCTCTGTAGTTTTTATTTGAACATTTTCATTTTTCCGCTATAGGCCTCTTAGCGCCTTGAATGTTCACTTGCATTTTCTACAGAAAGAGAGTTTCAGAACTGCTCAATAATAACTAAGGTTCAAATCTGTTAGTTGAATGCACAGAACAGTAAGAAGTTTCACAGATTGCTTCTGTGTGGTTTTTATATGAGGATATTCCTTTTCCCACTATAGGCCTCTCAGCGCCCTGAATGTCCACTTGCATTTTCTACAGAAAGAGTGTTTCAGAACTGCTCAATAAAAACTACCATTCAACTATGTTAGTTGAATGCACAGAACAGTAAGAAGTTTCGCAGATTGCTTCTGTGCAGTTTTTATTTGAAAATATTCCTTTTTCCTCTATAGGCCTCTTAGCTCCCTGAATGTCCAATTGCATTTTCTATAGAAAGGGTGTTTCAGAAGCGCTCAATCAAAAGTAAGGTTCAACTCTGTTAGATGAATGCAAAGAACAGAAAGAAGTTTCACAGAATGCTTCTGTGTAGTTTTTATTTGAAGGTATTATTTTTCCGCTATAGGCCTCTTAGCGCTCCGAAGGTCCACTTGCATTTTCTACAGAAAGAGTGTTTCAGAACTTCTCAATCAAAAGTAAGGTTCAACTCCGTTAGTTGAATGCACAGAACAGAGAGAAGTTTCACAGATAGCTTCTGTGTAGTTTTTATGTGAACTTTTTCCTTTTTCCACTATAGTCCTCTTAGCGCCCTGAATGTCCACTTGTATTTTCTACAGAAGGAGTGTTTCAGAACTGCTCAATGAAAACTGAGGTTCAACTCTGTTAGTTGAATGCACAGAACAGAAAGAAGTTTCACAGATTGCTTCTTTGTAGTTTTTGTTTGAAGATATTCCCTTTTCCAATATAGGCCTCTTAGCGCCATGAATGTCCACTTGCATTTACTACAGAAAGAGTGTTTCAGAACTGTTCAATCAAAATTAAAGTTCAACTGTGTTAGTTTAAAGAACAGAACCGTAAGAAGTTTCACAGATTGCTTCTGTGTAGTTTTTATTTGAAGGTATTCCTTTTTCCACCATAGGCCTCTTAGCGCCCTGAATGTCCACTTGCATTTTCTACAGAAAGGGTGTTTCCGAACTGCTCAATCAAAAGTAAGGTTGAACTCTGTTAGTCGAATGCACAGAACTGTAAGAAGTTTCACAGATAGCTTCTTTGTAGTTTTTATTTGAACATATACCTTTTTCATCTATAGGCCTCTTAGCGCCCTGAATGTTCACTTGCATTTTCTGCAGAAAGAGTGTTTCATAACTGCTCAATATAAACTAAGGTTCAACTCTGTTAGTTGAATGCACTGAACAGTAAGAAGTTTCACAGATTGCTTCTGTGTAGTTTTTATTTGAAGTATTCTTTTTCACATAGCCTCTTAGCCCTGAATGTCACTTGCATTTTCTACAGAAAGGTGTTTCAGAACTGCTCAATCAAAGTAAGTTGAACTCTGTTAGTTGAATGCACAGAACTGTAAGAATTTTCAGAGATAGTTTCTTTGTAGTTTTTATTTGAACATATGCCTTTTTCAACTATAGGCCTCTTAGCGCCCTGAATGTTCACTTGCATTTTCTGCAGAAAGAGTGTTTCATAACTGCTCAATATAAACTAAGGTTCAACTCTGTTAGTTGAATGCAGAGAACAGTAAGATGTTTCACAGATTGCTTCTCTGTAGTTTTTATTTGAACATTTTCATTTTTCCGCTATAGGCCTCTTAGCGCCTTGAATGTTCACTTGCATTTTCTACAGAAAGAGAGTTTCAGAACTGCTCAATAATAACTAAGGTTCAAATCTGTTAGTTGAATGCACAGAACAGTAAGAAGTTTCACAGATTGCTTCTGTGTGGTTTTTATATGAGGATATTCCTTTTCCCACTATAGGCCTCTCAGCGCCCTGAATGTCCACTTGCATTTTCTACAGAAAGAGTGTTTCAGAACTGCTCAATAAAAACTACCATTCAACTATGTTAGTTGAATGCACAGAACAGTAAGAAGTTTCGCAGATTGCTTCTGTGCAGTTTTTATTTGAAAATATTCCTTTTTCCTCTATAGGCCTCTTAGCTCCCTGAATGTCCAATTGCATTTTCTATAGAAAGGGTGTTTCAGAAGCGCTCAATCAAAAGTAAGGTTCAACTCTGTTAGATGAATGCAAAGAACAGAAAGAAGTTTCACAGAATGCTTCTGTGTAGTTTGTATTTGAAGGTATTAGTTTTTCCGCTATAGGCCTCTTAGCGCTCCGAAGGTCCACTTGCATTTTCTACAGAAAGAGTGTTTCAGAACTTCTCAATCAAAAGTAAGGTTCAACTCCGTTAGTTGAATGCACAGAACAGAGAGAAGTTTCACAGATAGCTTCTGTGTAGTTTTTATGTGAACTTTTTCCTTTTTCCACTATAGTCCTCTTAGCGCCCTGAATTTCCACTTGTATTTTCTACAGAAGGAGTGTTTCAGAACTGCTCAATGAAAACTGAGGTTCAACTCTGTTAGTTGAATGCACAGAACAGAAAGAAGTTTCACAGATTGCTTCTTTGTAGTTTTTGTTTGAAGATATTCCCTTTTCCAATATAGGCCTCTTAGCGCCATGAATGTCCACTTGCATTTACTACAGAAAGAGTGTTTCAGAACTGTTCAATCAAAATTAAAGTTCAACTGTGTTAGTTTAAAGAACAGAACCGTAAGAAGTTTCACAGATTGCTTCTGTGTAGTTTTTATTTGAAGGTATTCCTTTTTCCACCATAGGCCTCTTAGCGCCCTGAATGTCCACTTGCATTTTCTACAGAAAGGGTGTTTCCGAACTGCTCAATCAAAAGTAAGGTTGAACTCTGTTAGTCGAATGCACAGAACTGTAAGAAGTTTCACAGATAGCTTCTTTGTAGTTTTTATTTGAACATATACCTTTTTCATCTTAGGCCTCTTAGCGCCCTGAATGTTCACTTGCATTTTCTGCAGAAAGAGTGTTTCATAACTGCTCAATATAAACTAAGGTTCAACTCTGTTAGTTGAATGCACTGAACAGTAAGAAGTTTCACAGATTGCTTCTGTGTAGTTTTTATTTGAAGGTATTCCTTTTTCCACCATAGGCCTCTTATCGCCCTGAATGTCCACTTGCATTTTCTACAGAAAGGGTGTTTCAGAACTGCTCAATCAAAAGTAAGTTTGAACTCTGTTAGTTGAATGCACAGAACTGTAAGAATTTTCAGAGATAGTTTCTTTGTAGTTTTTATTTGAACATATGCCTTTTTCAACTATAGGCCTCTTAGCGCCCTGAATGTTCACTTGCATTTTCTGCAGAAAGAGTGTTTCATAACTGCTCAATATAAACTAAGGTTCAACTCTGTTAGTTGAATGCAGAGAACAGTAAGATGTTTCACAGATTGCTTCTCTGTAGTTTTTATTTGAACATTTTCATTTTTCCGCTATAGGCCTCTTAGCGCCTTGAATGTTCACTTGCATTTTCTACAGAAAGAGAGTTTCAGAACTGCTCAATAATAACTAAGGTTCAAATCTGTTAGTTGAATGCACAGAACAGTAAGAAGTTTCACAGATTGCTTCTGTGTGGTTTTTATATGAGGATATTCCTTTTCCCACTATAGGCCTCTCAGCGCCCTGAATGTCCACTTGCATTTTCTACAGAAAGAGTGTTTCAGAACTGCTCAATAAAAACTACCATTCAACTATGTTAGTTGAATGCACAGAACAGTAAGAAGTTTCGCAGATTGCTTCTGTGCAGTTTTTATTTGAAAATATTCCTTTTTCCTCTATAGGCCTCTTAGCTCCCTGAATGTCCAATTGCATTTTCTATAGAAAGGGTGTTTCAGAAGCGCTCAATCAAAAGTAAGGTTCAACTCTGTTAGATGAATGCAAAGAACAGAAAGAAGTTTCACAGAATGCTTCTGTGTAGTTTGTATTTGAAGGTATTAGTTTTTCCGCTATAGGCCTCTTAGCGCTCCGAAGGTCCACTTGCATTTTCTACAGAAAGAGTGTTTCAGAACTTCTCAATCAAAAGTAAGGTTCAACTCCGTTAGTTGAATGCACAGAACAGAGAGAAGTTTCACAGATAGCTTCTGTGTAGTTTTTATGTGAACTTTTTCCTTTTTCCACTATAGTCCTCTTAGCGCCCTGAATTTCCACTTGTATTTTCTACAGAAGGAGTGTTTCAGAACTGCTCAATGAAAACTGAGGTTCAACTCTGTTAGTTGAATGCACAGAACAGAAAGAAGTTTCACAGATTGCTTCTTTGTAGTTTTTGTTTGAAGATATTCCCTTTTCCAATATAGGCCTCTTAGCGCCATGAATGTCCACTTGCATTTACTACAGAAAGAGTGTTTCAGAACTGTTCAATCAAAATTAAAGTTCAACTGTGTTAGTTTAAAGAACAGAACCGTAAGAAGTTTCACAGATTGCTTCTGTGTAGTTTTTATTTGAAGGTATTCCTTTTTCCACCATAGGCCTCTTAGCGCCCTGAATGTCCACTTGCATTTTCTACAGAAAGGGTGTTTCCGAACTGCTCAATCAAAAGTAAGGTTGAACTCTGTTAGTCGAATGCACAGAACTGTAAGAAGTTTCACAGATAGCTTCTTTGTAGTTTTTATTTGAACATATACCTTTTTCATCTGTAGGCCTCTTAGCGCCCTGAATGTTCACTTGCATTTTCTGCAGAAAGAGTGTTTCATAACTGCTCAATATAAACTAAGGTTCAACTCTGTTAGTTGAATGCACTGAACAGTAAGAAGTTTCACAGATTGCTTCTGTGTAGTTTTTATTTGAAGGTATTCCTTTTTCCACCATAGGCCTCTTATCGCCCTGAATGTCCACTTGCATTTTCTACAGAAAGGGTGTTTCAGAACTGCTCAATCAAAAGTAAGTTTGAACTCTGTTAGTTGAATGCACAGAACTGTAAGAATTTTCAGAGATAGTTTCTTTGTAGTTTTTATTTGAACATATGCCTTTTTCAACTATAGGCCTCTTAGCGCCCTGAATGTTCACTTGCATTTTCTGCAGAAAGAGTGTTTCATAACTGCTCAATATAAACTAAGGTTCAACTCTGTTAGTTGAATGCAGAGAACAGTAAGATGTTTCACAGATTGCTTCTCTGTAGTTTTTATTTGAACATTTTCATTTTTCCGCTATAGGCCTCTTAGCGCCTTGAATGTTCACTTGCATTTTCTACAGAAAGAGAGTTTCAGAACTGCTCAATAATAACTAAGGTTCAAATCTGTTAGTTGAATGCACAGAACAGTAAGAAGTTTCACAGATTGCTTCTGTGTGGTTTTTATATGAGGATATTCCTTTTCCCACTATAGGCCTCTCAGCGCCCTGAATGTCCACTTGCATTTTCTACAGAAAGAGTGTTTCAGAACTGCTCAATAAAAACTACCATTCAACTATGTTAGTTGAATGCACAGAACAGTAAGAAGTTTCGCAGATTGCTTCTGTGCAGTTTTTATTTGAAAATATTCCTTTTTCCTCTATAGGCCTCTTAGCTCCCTGAATGTCCAATTGCATTTTCTATAGAAAGGGTGTTTCAGAAGCGCTCAATCAAAAGTAAGGTTCAACTCTGTTAGATGAATGCAAAGAACAGAAAGAAGTTTCACAGAATGCTTCTGTGTAGTTTGTATTTGAAGGTATTAGTTTTTCCGCTATAGGCCTCTTAGCGCTCCGAAGGTCCACTTGCATTTTCTACAGAAAGAGTGTTTCAGAACTTCTCAATCAAAAGTAAGGTTCAACTCCGTTAGTTGAATGCACAGAACAGAGAGAAGTTTCACAGATAGCTTCTGTGTAGTTTTTATGTGAACTTTTTCCTTTTTCCACTATAGTCCTCTTAGCGCCCTGAATTTCCACTTGTATTTTCTACAGAAGGAGTGTTTCAGAACTGCTCAATGAAAACTGAGGTTCAACTCTGTTAGTTGAATGCACAGAACAGAAAGAAGTTTCACAGATTGCTTCTTTGTAGTTTTTGTTTGAAGATATTCCCTTTTCCAATATAGGCCTCTTAGCGCCATGAATGTCCACTTGCATTTACTACAGAAAGAGTGTTTCAGAACTGTTCAATCAAAATTAAAGTTCAACTGTGTTAGTTTAAAGAACAGAACCGTAAGAAGTTTCACAGATTGCTTCTGTGTAGTTTTTATTTGAAGGTATTCCTTTTTCCACCATAGGCCTCTTAGCGCCCTGAATGTCCACTTGCATTTTCTACAGAAAGGGTGTTTCCGAACTGCTCAATCAAAAGTAAGGTTGAACTCTGTTAGTCGAATGCACAGAACTGTAAGAAGTTTCACAGATAGCTTCTTTGTAGTTTTTATTTGAACATATACCTTTTTCATCTTAGGCCTCTTAGCGCCCTGAATGTTCACTTGCATTTTCTGCAGAAAGAGTGTTTCATAACTGCTCAATATAAACTAAGGTTCAACTCTGTTAGTTGAATGCACTGAACAGTAAGAAGTTTCACAGATTGCTTCTGTGTAGTTTTTATTTGAAGGTATTCCTTTTTCCACCATAGGCCTCTTATCGCCCTGAATGTCCACTTGCATTTTCTACAGAAAGGGTGTTTCAGAACTGCTCAATCAAAAGTAAGTTTGAACTCTGTTAGTTGAATGCACAGAACTGTAAGAATTTTCAGAGATAGTTTCTTTGTAGTTTTTATTTGAACATATGCCTTTTTCAACTATAGGCCTCTTAGCGCCCTGAATGTTCACTTGCATTTTCTGCAGAAAGAGTGTTTCATAACTGCTCAATATAAACTAAGGTTCAACTCTGTTAGTTGAATGCAGAGAACAGTAAGATGTTTCACAGATTGCTTCTCTGTAGTTTTTATTTGAACATTTTCATTTTTCCGCTATAGGCCTCTTAGCGCCTTGAATGTTCACTTGCATTTTCTACAGAAAGAGAGTTTCAGAACTGCTCAATAATAACTAAGGTTCAAATCTGTTAGTTGAATGCACAGAACAGTAAGAAGTTTCACAGATTGCTTCTGTGTGGTTTTTATATGAGGATATTCCTTTTCCCACTATAGGCCTCTCAGCGCCCTGAATGTCCACTTGCATTTTCTACAGAAAGAGTGTTTCAGAACTGCTCAATAAAAACTACCATTCAACTATGTTAGTTGAATGCACAGAACAGTAAGAAGTTTCGCAGATTGCTTCTGTGCAGTTTTTATTTGAAAATATTCCTTTTTCCTCTATAGGCCTCTTAGCTCCCTGAATGTCCAATTGCATTTTCTATAGAAAGGGTGTTTCAGAAGCGCTCAATCAAAAGTAAGGTTCAACTCTGTTAGATGAATGCAAAGAACAGAAAGAAGTTTCACAGAATGCTTCTGTGTAGTTTGTATTTGAAGGTATTAGTTTTTCCGCTATAGGCCTCTTAGCGCTCCGAAGGTCCACTTGCATTTTCTACAGAAAGAGTGTTTCAGAACTTCTCAATCAAAAGTAAGGTTCAACTCCGTTAGTTGAATGCACAGAACAGAGAGAAGTTTCACAGATAGCTTCTGTGTAGTTTTTATGTGAACTTTTTCCTTTTTCCACTATAGTCCTCTTAGCGCCCTGAATTTCCACTTGTATTTTCTACAGAAGGAGTGTTTCAGAACTGCTCAATGAAAACTGAGGTTCAACTCTGTTAGTTGAATGCACAGAACAGAAAGAAGTTTCACAGATTGCTTCTTTGTAGTTTTTGTTTGAAGATATTCCCTTTTCCAATATAGGCCTCTTAGCGCCATGAATGTCCACTTGCATTTACTACAGAAAGAGTGTTTCAGAACTGTTCAATCAAAATTAAAGTTCAACTGTGTTAGTTTAAAGAACAGAACCGTAAGAAGTTTCACAGATTGCTTCTGTGTAGTTTTTATTTGAAGGTATTCCTTTTTCCACCATAGGCCTCTTAGCGCCCTGAATGTCCACTTGCATTTTCTACAGAAAGGGTGTTTCCGAACTGCTCAATCAAAAGTAAGGTTGAACTCTGTTAGTCGAATGCACAGAACTGTAAGAAGTTTCACAGATAGCTTCTTTGTAGTTTTTATTTGAACATATACCTTTTTCATCTGTAGGCCTCTTAGCGCCCTGAATGTTCACTTGCATTTTCTGCAGAAAGAGTGTTTCATAACTGCTCAATATAAACTAAGGTTCAACTCTGTTAGTTGAATGCACTGAACAGTAAGAAGTTTCACAGATTGCTTCTGTGTAGTTTTTATTTGAAGGTATTCCTTTTTCCACCATAGGCCTCTTATCGCCCTGAATGTCCACTTGCATTTTCTACAGAAAGGGTGTTTCAGAACTGCTCAATCAAAAGTAAGTTTGAACTCTGTTAGTTGAATGCACAGAACTGTAAGAATTTTCAGAGATAGTTTCTTTGTAGTTTTTATTTGAACATATGCCTTTTTCAACTATAGGCCTCTTAGCGCCCTGAATGTTCACTTGCATTTTCTGCAGAAAGAGTGTTTCATAACTGCTCAATATAAACTAAGGTTCAACTCTGTTAGTTGAATGCAGAGAACAGTAAGATGTTTCACAGATTGCTTCTCTGTAGTTTTTATTTGAACATTTTCATTTTTCCGCTATAGGCCTCTTAGCGCCTTGAATGTTCACTTGCATTTTCTACAGAAAGAGAGTTTCAGAACTGCTCAATAATAACTAAGGTTCAAATCTGTTAGTTGAATGCACAGAACAGTAAGAAGTTTCACAGATTGCTTCTGTGTGGTTTTTATATGAGGATATTCCTTTTCCCACTATAGGCCTCTCAGCGCCCTGAATGTCCACTTGCATTTTCTACAGAAAGAGTGTTTCAGAACTGCTCAATAAAAACTACCATTCAACTATGTTAGTTGAATGCACAGAACAGTAAGAAGTTTCGCAGATTGCTTCTGTGCAGTTTTTATTTGAAAATATTCCTTTTTCCTCTATAGGCCTCTTAGCTCCCTGAATGTCCAATTGCATTTTCTATAGAAAGGGTGTTTCAGAAGCGCTCAATCAAAAGTAAGGTTCAACTCTGTTAGATGAATGCAAAGAACAGAAAGAAGTTTCACAGAATGCTTCTGTGTAGTTTGTATTTGAAGGTATTAGTTTTTCCGCTATAGGCCTCTTAGCGCTCCGAAGGTCCACTTGCATTTTCTACAGAAAGAGTGTTTCAGAACTTCTCAATCAAAAGTAAGGTTCAACTCCGTTAGTTGAATGCACAGAACAGAGAGAAGTTTCACAGATAGCTTCTGTGTAGTTTTTATGTGAACTTTTTCCTTTTTCCACTATAGTCCTCTTAGCGCCCTGAATTTCCACTTGTATTTTCTACAGAAGGAGTGTTTCAGAACTGCTCAATGAAAACTGAGGTTCAACTCTGTTAGTTGAATGCACAGAACAGAAAGAAGTTTCACAGATTGCTTCTTTGTAGTTTTTGTTTGAAGATATTCCCTTTTCCAATATAGGCCTCTTAGCGCCATGAATGTCCACTTGCATTTACTACAGAAAGAGTGTTTCAGAACTGTTCAATCAAAATTAAAGTTCAACTGTGTTAGTTTAAAGAACAGAACCGTAAGAAGTTTCACAGATTGCTTCTGTGTAGTTTTTATTTGAAGGTATTCCTTTTTCCACCATAGGCCTCTTAGCGCCCTGAATGTCCACTTGCATTTTCTACAGAAAGGGTGTTTCCGAACTGCTCAATCAAAAGTAAGGTTGAACTCTGTTAGTCGAATGCACAGAACTGTAAGAAGTTTCACAGATAGCTTCTTTGTAGTTTTTATTTGAACATATACCTTTTTCATCTGTAGGCCTCTTAGCGCCCTGAATGTTCACTTGCATTTTCTGCAGAAAGAGTGTTTCATAACTGCTCAATATAAACTAAGGTTCAACTCTGTTAGTTGAATGCACTGAACAGTAAGAAGTTTCACAGATTGCTTCTGTGTAGTTTTTATTTGAAGGTATTCCTTTTTCCACCATAGGCCTCTTAGCGCCCTGAATGTCCACTTGCATTTTCTACAGAAAGGGTGTTTCAGAACTGCTCAATCAAAAGTAAGTTTGAACTCTGTTAGTTGAATGCACAGAACTGTAAGAATTTTCAGAGATAGTTTCTTTGTAGTTTTTATTTGAACATATGCCTTTTTCAACTATAGGCCTCTTAGCGCCCTGAATGTTCACTTGCATTTTCTGCAGAAAGAGTGTTTCATAACTGCTCAATATAAACTAAGGTTCAACTCTGTTAGTTGAATGCAGAGAACAGTAAGATGTTTCACAGATTGCTTCTCTGTAGTTTTTATTTGAACATTTTCATTTTTCCGCTATAGGCCTCTTAGCGCCTTGAATGTTCACTTGCATTTTCTACAGAAAGAGAGTTTCAGAACTGCTCAATAATAACTAAGGTTCAAATCTGTTAGTTGAATGCACAGAACAGTAAGAAGTTTCACAGATTGCTTCTGTGTGGTTTTTATATGAGGATATTCCTTTTCCCACTATAGGCCTCTCAGCGCCCTGAATGTCCACTTGCATTTTCTACAGAAAGAGTGTTTCAGAACTGCTCAATAAAAACTACCATTCAACTATGTTAGTTGAATGCACAGAACAGTAAGAAGTTTCGCAGATTGCTTCTGTGCAGTTTTTATTTGAAAATATTCCTTTTTCCTCTATAGGCCTCTTAGCTCCCTGAATGTCCAATTGCATTTTCTATAGAAAGGGTGTTTCAGAAGCGCTCAATCAAAAGTAAGGTTCAACTCTGTTAGATGAATGCAAAGAACAGAAAGAAGTTTCACAGAATGCTTCTGTGTAGTTTGTATTTGAAGGTATTAGTTTTTCCGCTATAGGCCTCTTAGCGCTCCGAAGGTCCACTTGCATTTTCTACAGAAAGAGTGTTTCAGAACTTCTCAATCAAAAGTAAGGTTCAACTCCGTTAGTTGAATGCACAGAACAGAGAGAAGTTTCACAGATAGCTTCTGTGTAGTTTTTATGTGAACTTTTTCCTTTTTCCACTATAGTCCTCTTAGCGCCCTGAATTTCCACTTGTATTTTCTACAGAAGGAGTGTTTCAGAACTGCTCAATGAAAACTGAGGTTCAACTCTGTTAGTTGAATGCACAGAACAGAAAGAAGTTTCACAGATTGCTTCTTTGTAGTTTTTGTTTGAAGATATTCCCTTTTCCAATATAGGCCTCTTAGCGCCATGAATGTCCACTTGCATTTACTACAGAAAGAGTGTTTCAGAACTGTTCAATCAAAATTAAAGTTCAACTGTGTTAGTTTAAAGAACAGAACCGTAAGAAGTTTCACAGATTGCTTCTGTGTAGTTTTTATTTGAAGGTATTCCTTTTTCCACCATAGGCCTCTTAGCGCCCTGAATGTCCACTTGCATTTTCTACAGAAAGGGTGTTTCCGAACTGCTCAATCAAAAGTAAGGTTGAACTCTGTTAGTCGAATGCACAGAACTGTAAGAAGTTTCACAGATAGCTTCTTTGTAGTTTTTATTTGAACATATACCTTTTTCATCTGTAGGCCTCTTAGCGCCCTGAATGTTCACTTGCATTTTCTGCAGAAAGAGTGTTTCATAACTGCTCAATATAAACTAAGGTTCAACTCTGTTAGTTGAATGCACTGAACAGTAAGAAGTTTCACAGATTGCTTCTGTGTAGTTTTTATTTGAAGGTATTCCTTTTTCCACCATAGGCCTCTTATCGCCCTGAATGTCCACTTGCATTTTCTACAGAAAGGGTGTTTCAGAACTGCTCAATCAAAAGTAAGTTTGAACTCTGTTAGTTGAATGCACAGAACTGTAAGAATTTTCAGAGATAGTTTCTTTGTAGTTTTTATTTGAACATATGCCTTTTTCAACTATAGGCCTCTTAGCGCCCTGAAGTTCACTTGCATTTTCTGCAGAAAGAGTGTTTCATAACTGCTCAATATAAACTAAGGTTCAACTCTGTTAGTTGAATGCAGAGAACAGTAAGATGTTTCACAGATTGTTCTCTGTAGTTTTTATTTGAACATTTTCATTTTTCCGCTATAGGCCTCTTAGCGCCTTGAATGTTCACTTGCATTTTCTACAGAAAGAGAGTTTCAGAACTGCTCAATAATAACTAAGGTTCAATCTGTTAGTTGAATGCACAGAACAGTAAGAAGTTTCACAGATTGCTTCTGTGTGGTTTTTATTGAGGATATTCCTTTTCCCACTATAGGCCTCTCAGCGCCCTGAATGTCACTTGCATTTTCTACAGAAAGAGTGTTTCAGAACTGCTCAATAAAACTAAGTTCAACTTGTTAGTTGAATGCACAGAACAGTAAGAAGTTTCGCAGATTGCTTCTGTGCAGTTTTATTTGAAAATATTCCTTTTTCCAGTATAGGCCTCTTAGCTCCCTGAATGTCCAATTGCATTTTCTATAGAAAGGGTGTTTCAGAACTGCTCAATCAAAACAAAGGTTCAACTCTGTTAGTTGAATGCACAGAACAGAAGAAGTTTCACAGATTGCTTCTGTGTAGTTTTTATTTGAATATTCCTTTTTCCGCTATAGGCCTCTTAGCGCCCTGAATGTCCACTTGCATTTTCTACAGAAAGAGTGTTTCAGAACTGCTCAATCAAAATAAGGTTCAACTCTGTTAGTTGAATGCACAGAACAGAAGAAGTTTCACTAGCTTCTGTGTTTTTATTTGAAATATTCCTTTTTCCACTATAGGCCTCTTAGCGCCCTGAATGTCCACTTGCATTTTCTACAGAAGGTGTTTCAGAACTGCTCAATCAAAACTAAGGTTCAACTCTGTTAGTTGAATGCACAGAACAGAAAGAAGTTTCACAGATTGCTTCTTTGTAGTTTTTATTTGAAGATATTCCTTTTTCCAATATAGGCCTCTTAGCGCCCTGAATGTCCACTTGCATTTTCTACAGAAAGAGTGTTTCAGAACTGCTCAATCAAAATAAGGTTCAACTCTGTTAGTTGAATGCAAGAACAGAAGAAGTTTCACAGATTTTCTGTGTAGTTTTTATTTGAAGGTATTCCTTTTTCCACCATAGGCCTCTTAGCGCCCTGAATGTCCACTTGCATTTTCTACAGAAAGAGTGTTTCAGAACTGCTCAATCAAAAGTAAGGTTCAACTCTGTTAGTTGAATGCACAGAACAGAAGAAGTTTCACAGATAGCTTCTGTGTAGTTTTTATTTGAATATTCCTTTTCCACTATAGGCCTCTTAGCGCCCTGAATGTCCACTTGCATTTTCTAGAAAGAGTGTTTCAGAACTGCTCAATAATAACTAAGGTTCAACTCTGTTAGTTGAATGCACAGAACAGTAAGAAGTTTCACAGATTGCTTCTGTGTAGTTTTTATTTGAAGGTATTCCTTTTTCCACTATAGGCCTCTTAGCGCCCTGAATGTCCACTTGCATTTTCTACAGAAAGAGTGTTTCAGAACTGCTCAATCAAAAGTAAGGTTAAACTCTGTTAGTTGAATGCACAGAACAGTAAGAAGTTTCACAGATTGCTTCTGTAGTTTTTATTTGAAATATTCCTTTTTCCTCTAGGCCTCTTAGCGCCTGAATGTCCACTTGCATTTTCTACAGAAAGAGTGTTTCAGAACTGCTCAATCAAAAAGGTTCAACTCTGTTAGTTGAATGCAACAGACAGAAGAAGTTTCACAGATTGCTTCTGTGTAGTTTTTTTTGAAGATATTCCTTTTTCCACTAGGCCTCTTAGCGCCCTGAATGTCCACTTGCATTTTCTACAGAAAGAGTGTTTCAGAACTGCTCAATCAAAAAAGTTCAACTCTGTTAGTTGAATGCACAGAACAGTAAGAAGTTTCACAGATTGCTTCTTGTAGTTTTTTATTTGAATATTCTTTTTCCACTATAGGCCTCTTAGCGCCCTGAATGTCCACTTGCATTTTCTACAGAAAGAGTGTTTCAGAACTGCTCAATAAAACTAAGGTTCAACTCTGTTAGTTGAATGCACAGAACAGTAAGAAGTTTCACAGATTGCTTCTGTGTAGTTTTTATTTGAATATTCCTTTTTCCACTATAGGCCTCTTAGCGCCCTGAATGTCCACTTGCATTTTCTACAGAAAGAGGTTTCAGAACTGCTCAATCAAAAGTAAGGTTCAACTCTGTTAGTTGAATGCACAGAACAGTAAGAAGTTTCACAGATGCTTCTTGTGTTTTTATTTGAAGGTATTCTTTTTCCACTATAGGCCTCTTAGCGCCCTGAATGTCCACTTGCATTTTCTACAGAAAGAGTGTTTCAGAACTGCTCAATCAAAAGTAAGGTTCAACTCCGTTAGTTGAATGCACAGAACAGAAGAAGTTTCACAGATTGCTTCTGTGTAGTTTTTATTGAAATATTCCTTTTTCCTCTATAGGCCTCTTAGCGCCCTGAATTTCCACTTGCATTTTCTACAGAAGGGTGTTTCAGAACTGCTCAATAAAAGTAAGGTTCAACTCTGTTAGTTGAATGCACAGAACAGAAAGAAGTTTCACAGATTGCTTTGTGTAGTTTGTTTTGAAGATATTTTTTCCTATAGGCCTCTTAGCGCCTGAATGTCCACTTGCATTTTCTACAGAAAGAGTGTTTCAGAACTGTCTCAATCAAAATAAGTTCAAGTCTTAGTTTAATGAACAGAACAGAAGAAGTTTCACAGATTCTTCTGTGTAGTTTTTATTTGAAGGTATTTTCTTTTTCTTTTTCCCACTATAGGCCTC
>NW_022097837.1:0-26959 GCF_006542625.1 Nomascus leucogenys
CCATAGCCTCAGGGTCCCCATCAGCAAAGAGGGAGGGGTGTCCGTTGTCAGCCACCCACAGTGCTCTCTATGTGAAAGTGGCTTGGAAATTGGCTACCATCGGGTGCAAGGAATCATTAGCAGTGAGGCCAAGTTTGGGAAGCCTGAGAGGAGCTGTGCATCAAGAGGAGGGTTTTTTTTGGAGGGGGTGGGGGGGTGGGGAATCCAGAGGCCCTTATTGTCTGCTTCATTTCTCAGCTGAGCCCCAGTCCCCGGCACCCCCAGCAGGGACCTCTGAGTTGGAGCAGCTACAAGATGAGGCCAAACAGCTGAGGAAGGAAGTGGAGGTACTGGAGGGAAAGCTCCAATCCCAGGTGGAAAACAACCAGGCCTTGAGTCTCCAGAGCAAGGAACAAAAGCAGAGGCTCCGAGAGCAGGAGGAGCGGATGCTGTGGGAGCGGAGAGACTGTGTGAGACAAACAAGAAGCTTCAGGAGCAGCAGGAGATGCTACAGGAGAAGGGTGACAGGCTGCAAAAGCGGAGCAGAGGCTGCGAAAGCAGGAGGGTGGCTGCAAAAAGGAGGAGGGGAAGGCTGCGAAAGGAGGAGGAGAGGCTGCGAAAGCAGGAGGGAGGCTGCGAAAGGAGGAGGGGACGCTGCGAAAGGAGGAGGGGACGCTGCGAAAGCAGGAGGGGAGGCTGCGAAAGGAGGAGGAGAGGCTGCGAAAGGAGGAGGGGAGGCTGCGAAAGGAGGAGGGGACGCTGCGAAAGCAGGAGGGGAGGCTGCGAAAGGAGGAGGGGAGGCTGCTAAAGGAGGAGGAGAGGCTGCGAAAGGAGGAGGAGAGGCTGCGAAAGAAGGAGGGGAGGCTGCGAAAGGAGGGACGCTGCGAAAGCAGGAAGAGAGGCTCACGCACTCCCAGAACCACAGGCTCGCAAGCAGCTGGCCGAGCCACAGCGCGGCTTCGAGGATCTGGTGGGTTGCCCCACCTGGGGAGCCTCCCTCATCCCTCTCCCTCCAGGCCTTTGTTTCCCCACTGTAAAATGGGGACAGCATAGCCCTCACGTGAAATGGTACTTCTAAAGGCACCTGTGAGCCAGAGCTCATCAGGCCCTCCTCTGATGGCTGTGGGGGAGAGGGGATGATTTTTCTAACCTGCCTCCACCCTTCCCGGTGACATGGGAGGCAGACACCAAGTTCAGGGGTCCCCAGCTGCAGCGGATGGCCACTGATTGCTTCTCTCTGTGCAGAACAACGAGAAGAGCGCACTGCAATTTGAGCAGGAAGCAAAGGAGTTGCAGGAGAAGCCAGGCGAGGTGAAGAAGATGGTAACCTCTGCCCCATCCAAGAAGGGCTGGGGAGGCGGGCACCAGCCTTGGGAGGGGAGGTGCCAGGCCAAAGGCAGCTCCAGCTGGGGGGCAGTGACCCCAGCACCCTCCAGGGCAGCCCTATGAATGTTTCTTGCTTCCTGCCCTGTGACTTTTAGAGGTGGGTAGCCCTGGGCTCCTCCCAGATCTGGACATCATCATCCCAGCTAGAGGCATGGAGCCCCCCAATCATAGGGGAAGAGACGGTGGTATAAGAGGCTCCTTATGCCGGGCACGGTGGCTCGTGCCTGTAATCCCAGCACTTTGGGAGGCTGAGGCAGGAGAATCACTTGAGGTCAAGGGTTTGAGACCAGCCTAGCCAACATGGCGAAACCTCATCTCTACTAAATTAAAACAACAAAAAAGTTAGCCAGGCATGGTGGCGCATGCCTGTAATCCCAGCTACTCAGGAGGCTGGCAGCATGAGAATCGCTTCAGCCCCGGAGGTGGAGGTTGCAGTGAGCTGAGATTGCACCACTGCACTCCAGCCTGGGGCCACAGAGTGACACTGTCTCAAAACAAAACAAAACAAAAAGCCTCCTTAAGATTCAAACTGGATTCCAGCCTCGGTTCCACTGGTCACCATTCAACTACTGTTCAACTCTTAGTCTCTGTTTCTGTAACTTCAAAAGGAAGTTAGCATTTCCTTGCAGAGGCGCTGAGGATTGAATGAGAGAATACATGGAAAGCATTAGGCATGTAAGCACACTTAGCAGATGGTGGTTGGCTCCCTCTGCTTTTCCCACCAGTCTGTGGCCTACAGTTCAAATGGTGGGAAGAAGGATGTGAGATTTGAGGCTGGGAAGGAGGCATGGGGTTCTAGGCAAGGGAGGAAGTCTCTTAGGCCTGGAGCAGGTGACAGAGCCCCACAGTGCCCTGGCTACCCTATTAATGGGCCCAGAATCTGGAAGCCAGCCACCATGTGCCCTCATGCCCAGGGCCTTCCTGCAGGTGGAGCTGAAGAGCCAAGAGTCTCAGAGTCTGCAGCAGCAGTGAGACCAGTACCTGGGTCACCTGCAGCAGTAGGTGGCCACCTATCAGCAGATGACCTCTGAGAAGGAGGCGCTGCACAGGCAGTTACTGCTGCACACCCAGCTCATGGACCAGCTGCAGCAGCAGGAAGCTTGGGGCAAAAGCGGTGGCTGAGATGGCCCGCCAAAAGTTGCAGGGGACCCAGGGGAGGGGAGTTGCTGAGGGACGGCCCCCGAGGGGGATGACGTGGCAACCTCCGTGCCTTCTCATTCTGTTTCCTGCCCCCTTAGAGCGCCTAGAAGCTGCCAGCCAGCGGAACCAGCAGCTGGAGACCCAGTTGAGCCTCATGGCTCTCCCTGGAGAAGGTACAGGAGACCACTCAGATGAAGAGGAGAGAGCCCCAGGAGGAAGGGGGCACTGTTAGCAGCATAGGATTGAGGAGTTGGAAGAGACCTTTAGAACAGCTGGTCATTATGCCAACTGGGTGTCTGCACTAAGTTCAGCATCAACATGGTGACCTCCTGGGAGCAGGGGGCCACCAGGTTGCCTAAGGATGAATGAACTGGCCCAGATCACAAAGGGAACAGGTCAGGACTCCCGCACTGACAAGTAGTGGGACTGTGCCTGGGCAATGTAGCAAGATCTTGGTTTCTTAAAATGAAAAAATAAAGAACAGCAGCTCATTCCCCTTTGGGGAGGGTCTGGCTCAGGGTTACACAGTAAGGGTGGGGACAGTGGTGGGCTCACAGTACCACCTGAGTTGTCTGAGGACCCTCTGGCCACCTCCCCACAGGAGATAGAGAAGACCTGGACGGTGAGGAGGAGGAGGTGCCTCGGCCCACGCCAAACATCCCGGAGGACCTGGAGAGCCGGGAGGCCACGGTGAGCCTGACTTTCCCTGCTCCTACTTTGCCGCCTTCCTCTGTGGTCCCTCCCAGACCCCCTTATGCTCTTGGTTTTCCCGCCTTCTAATTGCTCTGGCCCCCTCACCCCTTCTGGGAGCCAGTGGTCAGACGCCATTTCACCTGTAACCAACAGGTGCCCTCTCTGAGGCCCCAAGGGAAGGGGCTGTGCTTCACCTCCCTGCCCCATTTGTTCTGTGTATGCCCCTACAAGAATACTCACCCCTTGCCTTCAAGTGGCATTTTTCAACTCCGCTGGAGCCAGTTCCCAGGAGGAGCAGGCACGGCTATGTGGGCAGCGGAAGGTGCGAAGGCTGTGCTGCCTGCACCTGGCTCATCTGGTGGCCTCGGCCTGGAAGGAGCCAGAGGCAGAGGCCCCGGCCCCAGGGACTGGGGGTGAGTTTGTGTGTGGGGAGAGCTACTGGGTCCTGAAGGAGGCCATGGAGAAGGTGAAGGTGAGTGAGTCCTGGCATGGGCTTAGAAAGTGGGGGTGGGGCAGGACAGGTCACTCCCGAGATGTGACCCCATTATTTCGGCTCCAGAGCAGCTTATGGACCCCCCGAAGGAGAAGGCGGATGGGAAGGAGCAGGTGGAGAAACTAGAGCTTGGAGTCATCCAGCCCTCTGGAGCGACAGATGGCATGAGTGAGCGGGAGGCCAGGGCATGGCAGGGGGAGCTGCAGGGCCATGGAGGGGCCCCAGTGTCTGAGCTGTGTCCTCTCTCAGGAGAGTACATCACCATACATGAGAGCCAGGGGGCAGTGCCAAACACGCGCACCAGGAGATGGAGGATGCCATCATTCTGGCCCAGAATGAGGAGGAAATGAAGGTAGGGTGTGCAACATCTTGTGGGGGTGGGGGTTGGCATGGGCGCTGGTGCCGGCTCCGGAGTGGCAGCTGAGCACCCCTCTGTTCAGGCGAATCTACTGGAGCTGTAGGAGCTGATGTTGCCACTTGTAGGCGACCACAACGAGGGGCATGACAAATTCCTCACCGCTGCCCAGAACCCTGTTGATGAACCCGCTCCAGGGGCCCCAGCCCCCCAGGAACTTGGGGCTGCCAATGAGCAGAGTGCTGAGTAGAGCCCTCAGGTGGGGTGGGCAGGCAGGAGCAGGGGGAGGCTGGCACTGTGCTCAGACCCCCGCCTCCCTCTCTCTGAAGATTTTGATGAGGTGAGCCTGGACAACAGCATGGAGCCTGCACCAGGAGCGGCCAGGGAGGGTTCTCCCCATGACAACCCCACTGCACAGAAGATCACGCAGCTGCTTCCTGTAATGCAGGACACCCAGGAGCACCCAGGCTTGCCCAGCAAACCCTGCATGCCATTCTTTTACCGAGCAGCCAAGAACAGGGAGATAAACATCATCATCATCTAAGAGCTGGTCAAGAAATTTAAAAACAACAACAAAAAGTGATGGGGTTAATCTCCCACACAATTCTTTTACTCCGTTTGAATGTTAGAGCCACTCATATTTTTTGTGTTTCTAATTTACAGTTTAAATTTATTTGTAAAAAGTTAAGGGAGAGTTGGTCTTTCCCTGATGTTCACTCTGGCATCCTTTAGCATTTTTCTTTTTTGAGAATTGTAGGTCATTAGTACACATATCGAGTTTGCCCTTAGGTGGTGGGAGTTCAAAACACACAAAGACCCACTATCTGCACAAAACTATTCTTGCTGGTTTGGAATAGGCTGCCATGCTTTTTAATGTTAGTGCAGCATGTATATTCATTACAGAATTCAGATAAAATGTGCTTATGTTCTGCTGTTATGTTTGATTGAATCCTAACCACAGTGAGCTCTTCATTAGCTGAATATGTGGTTTGCCCTCAAGTGCGCACTTGTTTATTACTTTGTAATATGCCACTGTGAGTACTGACCTTTAGAGTTGTTTAAAGGCTGAGAACTGGAAACAGCCTTTCTCCTATTTTCTGTGTATTGGGGATGGGAGTAATAACATTTTGGGGAGCTTTTTAAATCTCACGGAAGAGGAAAGTGGCCTGCTCTGGCAGGTGTGCGTAGGATAGAGTGTGTTTCATGTGTTCTGGTGCCAAGAATGAGCGCTGTACTATGGTGGCTCCCTTAGGATTTGTATGGGCTCTGGGCTCATGAAGATATTGCATCACGAGCTGCAGCGGTTGTACCCTTCTTGATGACCTAAAAAGGGATGATTTCTGAGGAATGAAAGGCTCCCATCATTGACTGTGGATGTGGAAAACCTTTCTAGCTTAGAGCATTTATATCTACAATACATTTTAAAGTCAGAGTTCATGTTACCTGTTTTAGTCACATGAATATATGTCCCAGTACACAAAGAGCACTGGTTGGCATTCTTCTTAATGTATTTAGTAAAGATCCTAAGAAATCCTTTAAGAGCTTAAATGTCCCTGGAAGAGGCATACAGGCTCTAGTCAAGAATGAATTCGAGTGAAGGAAAGCTGTGTGACACTTGGCCTTCCTCTATGTTCATGGAGCTTCTCTGAGGCTAGAAGATTGGTTTTTACCATCTAGACCTCTCTGGCTAATACCTATTCTTCAACCACATTGGTTACTCTGACATAGGAATTTACTTCTTTTCTTTGAATGGAAAACACTTTAAAAATAATAACCATTATTATAAACCAACATATGTGACAGTACTTAGTTGAAACAAAAAGGAGTTTTAGTAGACAGTATTATACTACATATGAAAATCAAGGTGAAGTTTATGCAACTTAAAATGTTTACAAGCCGCAGTGCAATCTACTGTTTGTGAAAGTCAAAGTATTATGAGGAAAAGTGTCTAAACAATCACAGTTATATTTCCTCACAGAGTTCTTCACAAAGTGAAATACATTTTTATACCTCTCGGTTTCAGTTAGAGACATATTTTGTGCCATATTTATGTTAATGTGCTTATACATGATGAGTTATTTCAGTCATACATTGCCTACATCATAACTTTATGATGCTTGGGAAAGAATCAACAGCTAAAACTTCCTGAAGTTCTAATGTCTGTGTTCCAAAATATGTCACATTATTAGGATGCAGGGAGAGATGTATGTGTGATCTCTGGGGTGGAATTTCTAGTTACTAGACCATCTCCATTTTTAGTATTTGACAACCTCATGATACTTTTATAAATATGACATTAATAGGAGAGCAATAGTATGATTTTACAGATGAAATAACAGATTTGCCTTCATTCACTGAAAGAGTGCAAATATTGGGTTATTGTGACTTCAACCGACTCTTCCAAATTGCGTGAATTTATCAATGTATTAGATAAACCCAGTTCCGGAATGATAAAGAAAAACTGTTAGACCAAATAATGTGGCTAATTAGCAGTGGTACGATTTCTAGCCTGAGGGTTTAAAATGGACTTAAGGTCCTGTTCTTGCCTTCTATTTTGTGAACTTGCCACTTTTGCATTATTTGAGTTCACTTGAAAGACAGTTACTTTAAGTCCATTTTAAACCCTTGGGCTAGAAATCGTACCACTGTTAATGAGCCACCTATTTGGTCTAACAGTTTTTCTTTATAATTCTGAAACTGGGTTTACCTAATACATTCATAAATTATTTCAAAGGAATTTTTATAGTTCAAATCACTTCACTTTTACCCTGATAAAGATAAATGACTAGGAATGACCTTCAGATAGCGTTTAGCATCTGTAAACAATCTGACAATAATGTGTTCATCAGGTACCTATGGATTAAATCACACACTGGCATATTTAAGCTGGATGTCAATCTGGAAAATAAATGTACTATGTTAACTGAAATACCACCCTTTGTGTAGGTATTTTGTCCTGTGTTTCAGAAAAAGCTACAAAGAATGGAAATCCTGTGACAATAACTTAAGTCTTTCTTCAAAGCTCATGCGGTCCTTTGCAATACCTCATTCAGCCAAGTATTTGTTCTCTTCCTCATTCAGTATAAGGCAGCTTTCAATTTGCTTAGAAGGCAACATTAGAAGGTTAGAGTTCATCAGAAATATAGAAGTTTAAAATGTGAGTTCAACGGAATAAAGTTGAATTTCTGTAGGAAGTAAAGAATCAAAATACCTACTTAAAGATTGCAATATATGGTCATTATTTTTAAAGTATCTGATTAAACCTGATAGGTTTTCCAGAAATGAAAAAAATCAGTTCTAAAACCAAAGCTGATTTTTAGAAAATGTGAAAATGTAACTCAGCCCTATCCATAATACTTTCTCTAAAACTTTATCTTACAGTCACTTTAAAATAACTATTCAAAAATGTTACTGCTATATTAATGTTCTGAAATAAGTTAAAACATTTCAAAATATGAATACTGTAGTTTTAAACAAAGAAACTGGAGGAAGGAAAAGTAGAGAGAGATGCCAATTCCACTCCAAACCTTTATTTGCCAAGTTTTCTTAGAATGACTTTTACCAATTTATGAATTCCTGTAAACAGAATGTATAATGGAAATACTGACTTTTGTCTAAAGTGGCATTATTGACTGCTACTGTGCTGCTACTGTAATGTAATAAATTATTAAATTGTTGCAAAGTGCTGTTTTTGCCTTAAAATTGTATGTGTCTTGAAAACTATAGTATTAAAAGTATTGAGACTGTGCAAATGCTGGGCACACTTGGCATGAGATAATCGGTTTTTTTTTTTTTTTTTTTTGAGACGGAGTCTCACTTTTCCACCCAGGCTGGAGTGCAGTGGCTGAATCTCAGCTCACTGCAAGCTCCGCCTCCCAGGTTCACGCCATTCTCCTGCCTCAGCCTCTCCGAGTAGCTGGGACTACAGGCGTCCGCCACCACACCCGGCTAATTTTTTGTATTTTTTTTTTTTAGTAGAGACGGGGTTTCACCGTGGTCTCGATCTCCTGACCTCATGACCTGCCCCCCTCGGCCTCCCAAAGTGCTGGGATTACAAGTGTGAGCCACCATGCCCGGCCGAGATAATCGGTTTTATTTTTAGAAAATTGTAACTATGCAAGTGCGTTTATTAAAGGAACATAAACTAAAAAGAAGTTATGGGAATTTTAAAAAGTTGTGGGATGAAAAAGTTGTGCGATAAAAAATGCTGTGGAAAAGCTGTGGCAAAAGAAGTTGTGAAAAAAAGTAGAAAAATGTTTTATGAAAAGTATTTTAAAAAGTTATGACAAGGAAGTTATGGGATTTTTTTTAAGTCATGTGATAAAAATAAAACCAGGCTTCTGTCAGCATAAGCCTGGAGAAGTGGGACCGGAGTCTTCGCCCCCACCATGTACCAACCACCCCTTTCCAGTCACCCCTTTACCATTAGGGTAGCAAGACAAGACCCCTGTCTAATGGAGGGAGACAAACAGAACCTTTGCCACCTGACCAGGGCTGAGTCCTTACATTTCTGGATAATGATGTTTGTTATTGAAGAGCCAGAGGCTGGTGGAGTTGGTTTGTTTGTTTGGAGGAGGCCTGATGGCCTCCCTACTCTCACCAAAGCAACTTTTCCCTCAGGGGGCTCCCATCTTATTCAGAGAGGCAGCCGAGGCAGGACAGTGGGGCTAACTGTAGAGCAGGTGAGGGCTCGGGCTGCTGGGGTGGACCCCCTTCCCCAGTGTACATATAGTATTTGTGTAACATTTTGTATATTCCAGGTGGTAGGGCCACCCCTTGTATTATATGTAGCGGAGGCTGGAGCTGGCATATAAGGAGGAGGTTCTAATCATTATTTATGGCTGGGAAACTTACCTATTGATAGCACAGGACAGAGGAAGGAGGCGGGGATGAGGTCCTGGTTGCCTTGGTGATGCGACTCCTGTTTATTTTGCTTTTCATTTTGGAGTAAATGGATTTAGCCATACTGCTCAGCCTGGTGGGTTCCCGTTTCCCTCACTGGGTCCTGGAGTTTGTGCCACTGAATGAAGAGCCCCAGAGTGAGATGTCCAGCTGGGCTGTTGGGGACCTTCCAGGCCTGTTACCTGTATGCCGCCTGGTGACACCTGGTGGATTTCACGGGGACTGCCATGGCACCTATGGGGCACAGTCCAGCCCTGACAGCCAACAGGCTCAGAAGCCTGATCTAGTGGTGCCTGGGAAGGCAGATACCAGCACCCAAGGACACTGACTTCCATCCACCCCAGGCGTCTTCCGTTCCGTCCCGTTGCCTCCATCTCCTGTCTGCACCTGGTGGCCTGTTCTGTCTGTCCCTCCAGAGTGCCAGCTGCTCCGCAGGCTCCCTCCAGGCTGAGTTCATGGCCCTGCCCCCTAGTGGCCAGAGTCGGCTTCACAGGATAAGAGCTAGCTAAGCTCCAGGGGCTTTCCAGGAAAAGTGTCCCTTGGAAAGGGTGTGGCCTTTTCACCACTCCCAACAGCACCCTAGAAATGGCTTGGCCTTTTCTCTTCCCTGAGATCCACACAGAACACAGCCAGCAGAGGACACATTCCCCATCATCCAGAAATGGGTTTGATTCTCAGCCGAGGGACACCAGGACTGGTAGAGACTGTCAGGCCACACAGCTGCCTGTGCAGCACCCCCATGCTTGGTGGGTGGTGGGAGGGATGGCGGGGGCTGGCTGTCCACAGGCCGGGCATGACAGGGAGGCTCACTGGAGGTGGCGCACTTTGGAGGGGCAGTGTCAGGGGAGAGCTTCCTCTTGTTGGGCCACAAGACAAGGACAGCATGGTGACTGATTCCCAGTGCTAGAGGTGAGGTGGTCAGCCATGTTTAGGTGCATATATATATATATATATATATATATATATATGAGTATTTATAGCTATTTATAGAACAAGGCAGGGACATACCACAGAGGGGGCACAAGTTTTCAGCAACGGTCACACCTGGATGTGTCAGCTCACCACTACGACAGACTAAGTCACAGATGAAGGGGGCTGGCTTTGGGCTGGGGAGCCACAGTCAAGTCACAGGACGCCCGCCCAGGCAGGCTTGGAAAGGGAGGTCTCTGAGGAGAGGAAGGATCTGTTTAGAGGTCGAAGCGGGGCCTGGGGCTCTCAGGACAGGATGGACTTGTCTGACCCATTCAGCTGGCAGTTGGAGAGAAGCAGAGAGAAAAGGGGTTAAAGAAAAGCCAGAGCTGGTGAGGCAAGTGCAGAGCACCGGTGCACCGCAGTGGCTGTGGGAGGGTTGGGGAGGGGCGGGTGCAGGTGTGGGTGTGGCAAAGTTCCTGGAAAAGAGGGACTGGAAGGGAAAGGGGAGGAAGATGGAGGGAGGAGCCAGAGCTTCACATGTAGTGCCTGGGGACTGCAGCGGCCCTCCCCAGCCCACACACGCTGGCCTCTCTCATGACATCCAGGCAGTCCACCCATAGTTCAGACCAATGCTCAGCCTCCTCAGGCTTCTCTCTTCTCTGGTCACTCTGTCTTCCAACCCATGGCCCAGGGCCACCTCTTGCTTGGGGAACCCCACCCAACAGCCACCTGGCCTGGTAAGGAACACTGCTTGCACCAAAATGGTGAAGCTATAAGGGATGGACGGCTGCAGTGAGTGCCAGAGGCCCCTCTGAGTGGTCAGAAAGCCTAGGGCCCTCTGAAGGGAGCCTGGGGAAGGCAGGGAGTGCAGGTAGCCAGATGCCACTGGCCATAGACTTGTCAGTCTAAGAGGGGAGCTTCACCTGGTTGGCAGGGGGCTGCACGTTGCATAGGTGAGGCTGGCCCTTCCTGCTGGGAAAAGCAGAAGAGAGAAAGTCCGTGGCAGGAAACGCAGGCAGGCTTGCTAGGCAGAGCTCAGCTGGGCCAGCAGGCACTGTGGTCCTGTTGGCTGAATAGCACAGGCGACCTCTAGGAGCAACAGGCCAAGGTGGGTGAGCCTGCTGGCCAGCGGTAGTGCTTCAGTGGGGGCCAGGGACCCTGCCTTCAGTCACATGCTAGCAGCTATGATGGTACCTGGGAGGGAGGGAAGGGGGCTGTGTGTCTCTGCCTGGCCTGTGAAGTGTGTTGTGGGATGACCGTGTGTATGGGACTCTCACCTAGATCACCACTGGATTGCCGACAGATAGATGAGGTGGGACCTTGACTATCACCCCTGCTTTGCAGTGGATTTGGCTCTCAGCACTCCCAGGCTGGGAGCTGGATACTGGCAGCATGACTCAGACTGCACGACAGGTATGGTGTGCCCAGGATGATGTTCCTAGGCCTCTGCCCACCTCAAAGTTCAGCCCCACACACAACCCCCTCCAAGCTCCCAGCCCCTACAGCATAAACCACGAGCTTTCTGCCCGCTCTGATGGCTCCAGAGAGCACCCACATCTGCCAGCTTGGGCACGGAGCCTGTTTCAAGAGCCCCCAGGCTCAGCCATGGAGGCTGGGGGACTTCGGGGCCATGGGGGCTGGCCCTGGTACCTGCGTCCAGCGGGGACGCTCTGCACCTGCAGCCAGCAGTCATCCATGGGCCCCCGTGGGCGTGCTGACAGTGGTCGTGTTGATGTCACCGATGTTGCTGGGTGCCTCCGTCAGCACATGGTGCTTGTGCAGCATCTCGTTGCCCCACTGTGCCTTCTCTGCCGACTCCTCCATCAGTGTGTTCTGGTCCCCATGCGAGTACAGGTTGGACAGCAGCTCTGAGAAGATGAATTCCTTGATCTGAGAGTGGGCAAAGAGGGAAGGAGGTTGGGACCTGATACCTGTGCCACCCTGGCTACCCCACCGGGCTCTGCTAGGACTGTGTTCTGGACTTGGAGCCCCAAGTATGGCTTTTCAGATGCGGCTTCTACACTGCTTCAACTTGAGGATCCGCGTCCCCACTGCCTTTTCTCACTCAGATGGGGACACTGAAGTCCAGAAGAAAAGCCACCTGTCCAAGGTCACAGATCTGGAAGGGGACCCAGGACCTATCACGCCACCAGGACACCTGTCTACTCAGTTTAAAAAAAAATTTTTTGGAGATAGGGTATCGTTCTGTCACCAGGCTGGGGTACCGTGGATGAGATCACCACTCACTGCAGCCTCAACCTCCTGGGCTCAAAGTAATGCTCCAATATCAGCCTGTTGAGTAGCTAGGACTACAGGCACGTGCCACAACCACGCCCAGCTATTTTTAAAATTTTTGTGTAGAGACCAGGTCTCACTATGTTGCCCAGGCTTGTCTCAAACTCCTGGGCTCAAGTGATCCTTGACTTGGAAGAGCCCTGGGTTTCTGGCCTGGGCGGCCAAGTATTCAGGAACCCTCCCTGGCCACACGGTCATTGCCTGTTCTGGGCCACCCTCGTCCGTATGTCCCCTGGACCGCAGCTTTTGGCTGATCTGACCCTGAGAGCCGATTTGGACAGTGGGAGCTGAGGTGCTGGCTGAGGCCATGCCAGGCCTCCTGGAGGTTGTCGCTATTTTCAGTGTCTTTTGTTGGGGAGTGGGTTTGTAATAGTTTCAGGCTTACTAATAGCACCAACAACAGTGCCCTGATTTCTGCCAAATGAGGAAGGATATGGGAATCATATTTGCTGGGGAAAGTTTGATTCTGAGTCCTGGCATGAGCCTGGAGGGTTTCTGTTCATCTCGTGTTGGGTCAGGATTGCTGAGAGTGACAGGGAGTGAGCTCGCCCATGCCGACAGCTAGGGCTGTGTTGGGAAAGCCGCTGCCCTCGGTTCTGTACTGGGTCCCAGGCGCTGCCAGGAGCCGAGGCGAGTGGGCGTGGCTCTGGCGAGTGCCCGCCCCTTCCCTGGCACCGCAGGCCGACCTGGTCCCGCCCATGCTGCTGGGCCTTGCATGGTCCTGCAGCGCCTCCTTGTGAGCGGATCGCGGTACGGTCTCCCCTGCAGCCTGCTTTAGAAAGCGGGTTCGCCACACCAACAGGTGGTTTAAGGAGTGCCAAGGCGTGGTGGCAGGCTCCCCGCTGTTACCAAGACTGCAGGGGCCCATAGCCTGCCTCTGGGCTGGAGCCTCAGTGTTTTAATGACCTCCCCAGACTAGTGGTTGCAAGGAGGCCAGTCCTGCAGCACAGCGATTGGCCTTCAGAAACACAGGGAGGGAGTTGTGTGGTCAGCTGCATTCAGGAGATGGGAGTTACACAGGATTGAACCAGGTTCTGCAGCAGGATTTCTAGGAGCCTTTTAAGGCGCTGAGCATCGTCTCCCAAATTTAGCTGACTATGGGGCACCTTCTCATCTCCTAGCGGAACCTTCCAGGCCTGAGGCAGAGGTGGGGTCTGGCTTCCCGGGTGCCAGCCTGGGCCGAGGGGCCTCTCTCAGCTCCTGACTGAGGAACAAATGAAGAATTACACTTCGGGCTCGCGTTCTGCAGCACAGGAGGGTTGGGCACCGTAGGTTTGGGGTTTGTGGGGGCTGTGGGCTGACAGCTGTCGGGGAGAAAGGACTGGTGGTGGGGACCCTGTGCCCTGTTCACACGGAGCCTCCTCCCGCCTGCTGGGGCTGGTAGCCCAGTCTGCAGAGCCAGGCAGGAGGCGGAGCCTGAGAAATCCACACGCGGGGACCCCTGTGCTCGGGCCTTCCCTGTTCTCTGGTGTTTCCATGTTCCAGAACACACGCTGGGGAATTTGGAATATAAATAAAGCTGGCCTTTCTGACCTTAAGCCTCTGGACGAGAGTTAAGCATGTCCAGGTAGCGGGTGTTTTGAAACATAAAAGGTTGCATCCTCGTGTGTGCCTTGTGTTGAAAGGAGCCGACGCAGCCGACAGCAGCAAAAGCAAATGGCCTGCTCTGATGGGGACAGGCAGGAAGTCCTTTGGGGCATTTCTGTTTCATCACAGCTTTTCCTGGGGCTGGTGAGTCTGTTGGGCCTTTGGTTGACAGGAAAGCACATGAGCCCATGTTGCTGGATACAAAGCATCTGGGGCCTGGCAGAATCCAGAGAGCGGAAGAAGGTGGCCCCAGGAACTGGCTTATTTTGTGACCCCCCAGAGACCAGTGTGGCTGACCCATTAGTGCTTCAAATCCATAGCCAGGCCTCAGGACAGCTTTTGGTTTTGTTTTTATTAAACCACTGACCAGTGGTTAGGAGCAAGTGGATCATAACCTTAACATTTTTATTGTAAATTGGAGCCTTGACCTGGGGATAACGTGAACCCCATGAGCTGCACATTTCTCTGTAGACTGCATCTGGACACTTGTCACATTGCTGACTGGGTCTGACAGTCATCGCCAGGACTGCCTGGGCCTGTGTTCATTCCCAGTCAATGAGTCCTGGGACACAGATGTCCCAGACTCATGCCCGGTGCCAGGCCTCGTGCCTGCCAGAGGATGCAGACACACCCGCACCCGCCATCACCATGCAAGTGCCAGGAGCTCTTCTCAGCGCTTATGTGTGGGAACTCGAGTAATCTCACACCCTAGGAGGTGGCACTACAGTGTGCAGATGAGGAATCAGAGGCCAGAAAAGGGGGTGACTTTAGTCACACAGTCACACAGCAAGCATGTGGCAGAGCTGGAGTCCAGGCCATCATTCTGAACCTGCCCCATGCTGGGCCATTGTGCCTTGTCACCTCTCTGCAGAAGGTGGGCCTCGTCCCCTACATCAGGCCCCCAGCCTGGCCAGCGCTCTTCCCACCCTGCCCCAGGCCACCTGCTGTGCCTGTGAGGGCTGTGTGTGAGCACTCACTCGAGCCCCACTGATTCTCTTGTCTCTCCCCTGTGTCCTGCCAGGAAGCTGATCAGTATCTCCTTTGGGGACCTGAACCCTTTCCCCCTACGCCAGATCCAGAACTGACACACCTACCACTTGGAGAAATTCCAGCTGGAGCTGACTGAGCTGGAGGCCATCCGTGAGGACTTCCTGCGTGAGCGGGACACCAGCCCTGACAAGGGTGAGCTGGTCAGTGATGATGAGGAGGAGGATACCTGAGTGGGCTCCGGGACGCTGCTCTTCTTGCCTTCACAACCAAAGTGTGCCCAAAGGGTGAAAGCACACTCAAAAGCCAGAATGTAACGTGTGTGGCCTCTGGGGATCTGCTGGGCAGATGTCCCAAGCCAGGCTGCACTTCCTCATTTCCCACTGTGCGGGGGCAGGGGTGGGAGGTCTAATTTGTTTACAGCCATTTCTGTGCCATGCTTTCGGTTACACGTATCTCAGTCACGCTTTCTGCCTGATTGGTGGATCCTCGGGCTGACCAGTGGCTATTTGCAAGAGCCTGTTTCCAGCCTCCAGTGCCCTGGAGGTCCCTGGCCTCCACTGGCTGCCATGGCAGGGGGCCCTTCTGGCAGGGGCTGCCTCACGCTGCTGTTCCTCCTCTGAACCTTCACCCCAACACCCAGCCCGTGGCCCCTGCAAGGGGGAACCTTGCCAGCTGGGAAACCCAGAGGCCTGTCCAAATGCGCACACCAGGACCGAGGGGAGCTCCCTCCCCACACCTGCTGGGAATTGCCAACTTTTAAATGGATGGGGTTTTTCATGGGTTGAACCTCTGTTCATACTTTTGTACACTTTCACTACAGTTTATATTTTTATAGGCTATTTTCTCAAGGTGTTTCTAGATTCCACGTATCTATTTTATATAACAAGTTCTTATATGTGACTCCCTTGTGTGTATCTGTGCCAGCCTCAGCCTCCAAGTTGCTCTTCCCTCTGGCCCTGACTCTCACTGACTCACCGATGTGATGTGCGGGCCCACTTCTTACCCCAGGTAGCCTCAGGCGCTGCCTGTAGTCATGCTGACAGCTGTACAGTAGCTGCCAAGATGGCTGACGGCTGGAGACGGTTCTGGTTTCAATTACGGTATGTCGATATCTGAAGTATTCTAGACGGATCCTCGGTTGGGTTTTCTAACTACATGTTTGTATTGCACAGATCCCCACCCGCCATCCTATAGTGTTGTCTTCCTGTGTGTTCCGGGGCTTCTGGGCAGCTGGGCCTTCCCCGGGGAAGTCCTTGCAGGTGGGAGGCCATGCAGAGACCCAGTGTGTGCCACTGAGCGTCCCACCGCTGCTGGGCAACTGGAGGACTGCAGGGGGCGCCAGGTGACTCTCTCCTTTTATATCACAGCAGCTCCTGTGCTGACCTTCAAGTTACGTTTTGGAACTGTAATACTAAAGGAAGAAAGCTACTAATTTGTATAATATTCTGCTTTGAAGTTCAGTCCTAGTCACTAGTGATGGGGCTCACCCCAAGGGCTTGGAGGGTGGGGCAGGGCTTATTGGTGTTGGGGGGTGAGGAGGGGCTCTCTGACCTACCAGCCTGGCGTTTCTGGGTGTCCCTGCCCTTGGCTCACCCTGGGGCGGGTGTGTCAGGATGCCTTTGCCAGCAGGGGCAGCCTTGGGAGGCCCCAAGGACCATGGCCAAGCTGCAGGTGTGGGCTGGGGGCACCGAGGTGGGAAAGCCGGAAGCTGGAGACTCCCTGTGTCCGGATAACCCCCCACCCAGCCACAAAGAACAGGCATGCCTCCTTCTGCCAGCTGTGCCATGCCCTGCCTGAGTCATAGGCTTGTCTGTCTCCTGCCCGGGCTGACAGCTCAGGCCCAGCTGCCACTGGGGACACCCCCAGCCATCAGTGGAAAACACCCAAGAATGATGACCAAAGGGGTTCCCATAGGGGTGTTTGGGGGTGGCTCCAGCAAGGATTCCCAGACAGGGCAGGCCAAGGCCTGGCAGGCTTTTCTCTTCTGGGGACATGGATTCAGCGAGGCTGGGGGTTCCTGAAGTCATGCAGCACAGCAGCGGCAGCAGAGCTGGGACAGGGACTGGCTCGGTGTGTGGGTCAGGAGCAAGTCGACAGGCCCTGCTCCCCACCCCTTGGAAGGGACTGCCACCAGGGGCCATTCTGACTAAGGCCTGGGAAGCCATGACTCAGAGTGTGGGTCCCCAGGGTCTCGTTGGGCCAGCCGGGCTGCTGCAGACAGACAGGAAGCACGCCTGATGCTCCTCCACCCTCGGGCAGCACAGTGAGGCTGGGAATCACGCTAGCGTGCCCAGCAACTTGCTTTCCTGCGTGAACTCTGGCAGGCGGACCTCTCTGTGCAAAGCCGCCACTGGGGCCTGCTCGGGGCCCGCTCCCTCTTCCACCTGCTGAGGGTGGCCTGGAACTTGGAGGTGGGCAGTCGGCGCCTAGGATGGGCCTGTGTCACCAGGGCATGTGTCCTTGGGCCAGTTACTTCCTCTCAGAGCCTTGGGTTCCTCCTCTGAGGATCGGGCTTGTTGGTGTGAAATGAGGTGAGCATGTTGAGTTGGGGAGCAGCAGGACACACACCTGCAGGCAGCTGCCGTGGCCACGCTCCCTCCCTCCCTTCTGAGTCCTGGGACAGATGCTCATCACTGAGGGGTTCGGCCTCTGATACTGTTTCTTGGTCTCAGTCCCTAAGGAGTAATTTTTTTTTTTTTTTTTTTGAGATGGAGTCTCACTCTGTTGCCCAGGCTGGTGTGTAAAGGTGCGATCTCAGCTCACTGTAACCTCCGCCTCCCAGGTTCAAGCGATTCTCCTTTCTCAGCCTCCCAAGTAGCTGGGATTACAGGTGCCCATCACCACACCCAGCTAATTTTTGTATTTTTAGCAGAGATGGGGTTTTGCCACATTGGCCAGGCTGGTTTCAAACTCCTGACCTCAAGTGATCCGCCCGCCTCAGCCTCCCAAAGTGCTGGGATTACAGGTGTGAGCCACCGCGCCCAGCCAGGAGTGATTTTCAATGGTGTCCCCTCCATCTCCAGCATACACCCAGCCCTGAGTGGCCATGGCTGCCACATGCAGGCTCCAGGGCCACACTCACCTTTCGTCCAGGGATGTCACACGCTGGAGAGTAGAATGTGAGAGGTGACCCCTGTAGGCTGCAGGGTGGCCTCTCTGAACCTTAGTGTCCCCCACCTGGAGAGGGGGCGTAACAGCTTCCGGGGAGGTGGTGGGGGCTGAGGAGGAAATTGCCAATGGCTAAGTCTAAGGCTCACAGCCAGAGGCCAGGGTTGGATCCAGGGCTGGGCCTGGGCCTGGGAGGACAGTGTCTGCCCCTTCCCCAGCCTCCCACCTCTGGCCAGGCCAGGACCCTCTTCAAAGCACATTCATGCCCATCTGTTCCCTGCTGTGGGCACCACTGTCTGGCTCCATGGGACTAGATTTTATGGGAGGGGAAGGGGCTGTGGGTAGGCAGGTGCCAGGTGCTAGACCATAGATCAGCGTGGTAGGAACCTGTAGCTGGGGCTGGTGGGGGGAAAGGGGCCACCCCAAGGCAGTGGCAATTAGCCCAGCCCTATCTCTGGGCAGAAATGAAGGGACACGTGAGGACACAGTAGGGCACAGTTGGCCAGCCTGCTCTTCCCCTCTCTGCCCGCTTTTTGCAGAAGAATCAACAGATAGAACAGACAGGGCCAGGGAGGTCCCCATGGGGGCCCCAGTCCCCATCACTCCAGGGGGCAGTCCCTGCAAGTGACAAGGTGGGCTCAATCCCTGTGGAACAAGTCTCTGAGGACCACAGAGTGGGGCCCCAGGGAATGCTGGGAGCCTGAGCTGGAGGCAGGCAGCAAGTAAGGGCCAAGCTGTGCCCCTGCCCAGAAGACCCTCCTGCCCCCAGAACCCCACCCCCTGCAGACAGCCCTCCCTGGGCAGCAGCCCCTCCGGCTTCTGAGACCTTCCGTGCCTCACCAGACGCCATACTCTCACGGACTCATTTTCTACGCTGCCCCCTGCAGATCTGCCCCAGAGGAGCAGGTGAGAAGCCGTGCATGCCGAGGTGCTGCAGCGGTGGAGTTTTGGGCAGAGGGGTGGGGGGAAGAGTTTCTCACTTTTAAGATTCTCCAAATCCAAGATGAAGTCATGCTGTGCTTTGGAATGGCAGATGCTCATTTATGTAAAATCATAATAAATGTTACACGAACTGTTAGAATAAAAAAATACCTTTTTTGAGGGAGAGGAGGTCCCCAGCCTGCCACTGGGCAGTGAGAGAGGGTTAGCACCATTAGGGCGCAGGGGACGGGAGCTCGCCACAGCCCGTGGTGGGCACTGAGGTCTGTCGGTCGGTCTGTGCATCCTGGCGCAGTCAGCGACGGGCAACCCGCTGATGGCCTCGGGAGGGGGCGCCGTGGCTGGGCGGAGAGCACGAGCGGCAGCACTGGGTACGGACGGTGGGCAGCTGGCAGCGGCCCAGTAGGCGCAAAGTCTCGCAGAACCCGAAGGACAGGCGGTCCCGCTCACAGCCTGGAATGGGGGGGCAGAGGGGCATCAGAACCAGTGGTTTGGGGTACCCAGAACCTGGCTCCCTACCCCAACCACCTTAAGGAGGCTCCAGCAGCTCCGCACTACGCAGAGAGCCCCGGTTTCTGGAGCGGCTCCTGAACCGGAGTTGCACTTCTCCAGCTGTTGCTGCTTCTGTCCCATCTGCTCATGGCCAACCCCAGGACTAGAGAACCAGCACTGCTGGGCTGAGGTTTCTGGAGGAAAGGTCCTGAGACCCCCACCCTGACCCCCCTCACATGCCTGTTAAAGAGCCTGCCCAGGGTGACACCCTGCCACCCCATCTCCATCCTTGCTCACCCCTGATGTTCCCCCGACAGATCCTGGCACAGAACTGCGGTCCCAGGGGCCTCCTGCCAGCCTGCAGCAGCCTCTGTCCCTGACTCCCACCACCGCCCCCTGCCCCAGTGCATCTGTCCTGCCAGACCTCCGTGACCACCTCCAGCCACAGGGGCTGTACACAGCCTTGAGTTCTGGGTCATAGGATCCCATCTCCCAGGCCAGCCTCCCACTTCTCAGGTGGGCCACGAAGCCTAGAGTGAGTGGGCCTTACAGGCCGTCAGCAGAAACCAGGGACTGAGCCCAGGCCCACTGGGGAGGGAGGCCAGCTGCAGGCTGTGCTTGTCAGGGCTGAGGCTTGGCTGGGCCCTCCTGCCCCGTGGTTATCAGAGCTATTTTGGGAAGTGGCTTGTTTCCAGCCTCCTGGCCTTGCTCCTGATGCCACTGCCACTGCTGACAGCCCCCAGCTGCCGCCCAGGCCCTGCTTACTCCAGCAGACCTCCCTGGGGAGGAGGAGCAGGAAGGCAGCAGCCCGCCCTGGGCCTGGGACATCCCCCAGGCCCGGCAGAGGGCATGAGGCAGCAGGCAGGCTCCTCCACTCCAGCTCCAGGCAGAGCTCCAAAGTGCACATCTGCAGGCCTGCATCTTGGTTGCCTGGGGTGACCTCAGACAAGCTGCTTCACCTCTTGGGCCTCGGTTCCCTCTGTCAACCCCACCTCCACAGCAAACGGATATGAGCATGCTGTGTCACTGCAGTGAGCACACACACGAGTTTCCCGGCTTTCCACATGTCCCGCCAACTGTCCCACAGACCAACAGAACATCTGGGAATTCCAGGTCTCCAAGTCCAAGATACCTCCCCAGCCGCCCCTCCACTGTTCACTGGTGGCAGAAAACTCCTCACTTAGGACAGCTTCTAGTTCAGCCACCAAACCAGCCCCCATAGCCCACTCCCTGCAGCCCACTCACACCTGCCTCTGGGAGACCTTGCAAGCCCAGAGCCTCCTGGGCCATCGGTCCTTGGTTCTAGGCCCCCAGGGGCCTCAGTTCCTGTTCTCTGCCCCATCTGGTCCTCAACCCCGCCCTGGGATCATAACCACCCCGCTCCCTGTGGCCAGCCCTAGCCATGAAGGTGAGAGACGTGCCAGCACCCAGCTCAGGAGGCACACAGAAGTGCTCTGAGATGCTGGCTGGGTGTGTGCTGAGGACAGGCAGGACAGGGTGGGGGCACTGCCACTGGGCCTTGAGGTAATGGGGTTTGAGGCAGGAAGGCCACCCATGCCAAAGGCAGGGTAGCAAGGCATGGCAGGGGGCCACTCTGAGCCTGAATGAGGGCTGCCCAGGGGCTGGCGCAGGTAGAGATCGCTGCATTGGACAAGGGGAGAAGGCAGACCGGGGAGATTGCAGGGGGCCCTGAATGCCAGCTTGAGGGCCCTGGCTGAGGACTCTGTCCTAGGGTCAGGGAGCAGACAGCCAATAGCACAGGGGACGCAGCTCTTCACGCCACAGCTTCTGGATTCCTTAGACTGCCAGGGTCAGCCCCAGGCCCTCTCCCCGACCTTGCAACTGGGGATGACAGTGGCTTTGGGGGAAGGGAAAAAGCCGCCTTCCCTGAGTACCACCTGGATGCCCACGCAGTGCTGTGCCCTTCATGCCCAGACCTCATTTATGCAAGGATGGGGCTTGGCAGCCTCTTTATTCAGCACAAGAAGGCCCTGAGAGGGAAATGGAGCCCAAGGTCACACAGCTGGCGAGGGGATCCCAGGTGACACTCCAGGGCCACCCCATTTCCTGCCCTCAGCACTGCTGGGAGCAGCTGGGACTGCAGGAAGGAAGTGTATGACTCTGTGTGTGTGTGTGTGTGGTGTGTGTGTGTGTGTGTGTGTGTGTGTGTGTGTGTGTGTGTGTTGGGGGCAGGGGAGGGAGGCCCTTCCTGCGGTTCCATTGCTCACTCTAGGCAGTCCTCTGGCCAGGGAATGGACAGGCCAGGGCTAAGGACAGGGACTCACCCAGGCCCAGCTTTCACACAGCCTCAGGGCCATGCCTGGCCTCACTGTGGGAAGACTGAGACCCAGAGGAGAAAGAGCTTACCCAGGTTCACACAGCAACTCAGGGGCCAGGGCCACTCCCTCTTCTCCCCTGAGGCCAGATAGCTGCCTGTGGGGTGTTGTGTGGCTGGGACTCCCCTTGACTGACTCCCAGCACAGCCCAGCCTCCAGCATGGCATCCTGTGGCATCAGGATTTTCAGTGGCTCCTGAGCCCAGACTACAGATGGAGCTAGCCGGTGCTGTGGGTGCAATGGTTTCACGACCCCACTTCCCTGTCACCCTCCCCATCCCACCTCACTTCAGCAGGGAGCCTGGGGTCAGGGGACTCACGGGGAGGCTTGACGGGCTCACAATCCTCAGTGCCACATGGCCGGGAGCTCTCAGGCCAGGCCTCGTGGCCACACTGGTCACTGTCTTCCTCAGGCAGCCCCGTCTGGGTGTTGACACACTTGACCAGGCGACGCTGGACACCACCGCCACAGGGGGCTGAGCACTGGGGGGAGCAGGGGAGGAATGAGTGTCTCTAGGGCCAGCCCTAGCAGTGGGGGCAGGGACACCTCCTCTGGGAAGCCGTCCCTGTGCCTGACTGGCCTGTCCTTGCTCCCAGCTGCCCTCTCAGTGCCTCCTGGAGGATCTGGTCCCATTCCCAGAGCCCTCTTGGTGCTGGAACCCCACTCTCATTTGTGGAATCAGCTCCTGCAGAGGGGAGGGGCATGAGAATCGTGGGACAGCCCTCGGGGCTGCAGGGCAGTGAGCCCCTCACATGGGACATGCCTGAGAGGCCTGGGCAGGGGCCCCGGGATGGAGCCCTGATGCAGCAGTGGGCAGAGATGTGGACGAGACACCACTGTGCCCAAGGGACAGGGGAGAGGACCTGCCGCAGCCCATGGGCAGGAGGAGAGGAGACAGGTTTCACAGCCAGGGCCCAGCCTGCCAGGCTTCATTGTTATCAGCCATAAACGTGCACTGAGTCTGTGCCGGTGTCGTGCTGTGCCCAGCCCTGTGCTTCGTTGCATTCCTTCATTTAATCCTCCCGACCCTCCTCTCCTAAGCTGTTCCAATTTTACAGATGAGAAAACAGTGACCCAGCAAAGCAAAGCAACCTGCCCAGAGTCACTCAGCAGCCAGTGGGACAAAGACTCAAACGCTGGCCCAGCCAACTCCAGGGCCCAGCTCAGGGCCCAGCTCAGGGCCCAAATCTGAGATTTCTGAACCCCTGAGTTCCAAATAGGCCCAGCAGAAGGTGTCCTGCCCATCCGAGGCCCCTCTTCCGCCCCCTTCTGCTGCTGGCCTTTGCTGGGCTCCCTGGTCCCCCTAAGCTCATCATTCCTGCCTCAGACTTCACACCTGCTGTCCCCTCGATCCCTGTCCTTGGCATCACTGACTCCTCCCTCAGGTCTCAACCCCAGACCCCTCCTCGGAAGGCCTTCCCTGACATCACAGCACACCGCCCTTTCCTTGTCTGTTTCTCCCTGGCAGGTGTGAGCACCAGCAGGGCAGGGCCTCGTCCAGTGACAGGGCCACAAAGAGCCTGGCTCACAGCACACACTCCACAGCTCCTTCACCCAACCCAGGACTGACCAGGCGCTCCCTGCTCCTCCCCGCAGCCCGGCTCACCTGGCCCCAGGGCCCCACCACCCACTGCGTGCAGGGGTGGGTGTTGCAGGGCCGGGTGGTGTTGGGTCTCAGTGCCTCCTCGCAGAGGCCTGGCTCCGGGCAGGTCACCAGACGCTGCTGCTCACCACCGCCACAGGCCTCGGAGCACTGGGTGGGCAGGGAAGGAGTCAGGGCACAGCCAGGGTCTGAGGGCGTCCCCTCCCCCCATCTGAACCCCCAGGCCTCACCTCCCTCCAGGAAGATGTGTACCAGCTGAGGCAGGGCTGGGCCCCGCAGGGCCGGTGCGCAGGTGGCTTGGCAGGCCCGGGCTGACAATGGAAGGGCCGCAGTGGCCGGAGGTCCCGTGTGTCCACACACTGCACATCCCGCACTGAAGAACCTCCACCGCAGCTGCGGGAGCACTGGGGACCAAGAGACGTGTGTGGACACATCCCCACGTGCAGGCCCACAGGCGTGACCCCGTGAGGCATGTGGCGGGAAAGGGCATCAAGCCCATGCCCCAGCCGGGGGCAAATCCCTGAAGAGCCCCAGCGAGAGGCCAAGGCTGGCAGGCCCCAGGCAAAAGGTGGCATGGCCAGGGTTTGCCATGGGCTGGGACAGACAGAGAAAGGGAGGAACAAAGGCAAGCTGGTGAAAGACAAGTCCAGATGGGGTCAAAGATACAGAGGAAAGGAGACAGGCCAAGCCAGACAAAGATGAGAAGACTCCCAAGAGATTCGGAATCCGGTGCAATCAGGCACACACACATGCAGCCTGGAGCCCTCCCCTTCCCTGCTGCTCTCGGAACACAGGCCGTGGGGAACCAGGGCTCACCCCATGCCCTGGGGATGCCTGTCCTGGCTCCATCCTCACGCACCTTACTCCAGTTGCCTGAGTGCCAGGTGGCACAGGGCCTCAGGTGGCAGCGGCGGGCAGGCTGGGGCCGGCCAGCAGGGGTGCAGTCTTCATCCCGGCCGGAGCTACAGCGCACCGGCCTCCAGACCGCACCCAGGCCACAGGTGGTGGAGCACTGCGGGACACAGACCCGTGAAAGCCAGCAGATCCCATCCCCGCCAGGCCTCCACAGCCAGGGAAACTACCCACCTAGGCTAGCGAGACCTCAGCAAGACAGGGCCTCTTCCGGGCCTCAGTTTCCTTATATGCAAAATAGGCTCCTCCACCCCCCTCCCAGGAAGACCGTGAGGATGAAAAGTCCAAATCCCCCCAGCAACCAGCCGCTCCTTGCTCACATGGGACAAAGGGCGGTGTTTTCAGTGTCATCGGTGCAGAGGTGGGGGGAGGGGACCCTGTGAGCACCCCTGACCAGCTATCCTGACCAGCCTCGTCACTTCCCAGAGGCACCAGGGAAGGGAAGGCTGGGTCCTGGTACCAGCAGCCAAATCGCTGGGTATCCCTGCGCAAACAAGCCCTGTGGGCCTCAGGCCTGCTCCTCCCGCCCCAAAATTAGGGATCTGAACAGAAGCTTGCTTTCCTGCAGTGACCATCTGGGACCCAGGGAGGGGGCACTAGCCAGCTTCTTTCATTGCAGCTCAGACTCCTTTGGCAGGTCACTGCCAGAGGAGGGTGGAGCCACTGAGGGCGGAGCCAGGTGGCAGTGGCTGAGCCAGCCTGGAGGAGCTAGGTGGAGCCTCAGGGAAAACCGCTGCCTGCTGGGCAGGGACGGGCCTGGCAGTCATGTAGGGACCCTCCCACTGCACAGCTCTCTGAGCCAGCTCCATCCTGGGGCGTGCCGTGCTGCCAGAGTGTCCTGCCCCTGCCTTCCTGAAGCCCCTGTGCTGCCCAGGAATGGGCTCCGGGGTCCCCTCTCCCCCAATCTGGGAAACCCCTGCCCCAGGAGAGGCTAGACAGATGGCACCTGTGTCCCACTCTGCTCATTTTCAGATGAGGAAACAGTCACCAAGGTCCCGCACAAATCCCTGCCCGCCCAGCCACACCACCTTGCCCTCGCTCCAGTTTTCCCGCTTGCCCAGCTGGCATTCCTGACAACCAATGGGTCCGTGGGGGGGCCCCACTTCAGCCAGGCTGGGGAGCCAGCGGCTGGGTCTCAGGGGCTCTGTGGCTGTTGGTGGAGCTGTCCCAAGCTGGCGTGGACAGCAGCCTAGAGCTCAGGGGCACCTCAGGGCTGAGGGACTCAGACTGGCCCTTGGGTCCTGGGTTCAGGCCAGGCTTCAGGCGTGTGGCCCGAGGCCAGTCGGCATTGTGGGAGGAAGGTTCCCCCACACTGCCACAGTCTGCAGGTCCCATGAGCCTGGTCCTAAGGGTTGGGAAGGTGGGAGTCCCCAGCTCCAGGGGACCGTCCCTGCCCTTCATCTCTGGAAGAGGGGCTATGGGAGGAGGAGGGGGAGAAGCCACCCCAACAGTGGGCCACAGTTCACTGTCCACAGGCCCTAGGCCACCCTCCAGAGCTGGCTTCCGGGCCACTCTCCCTCCTGTCCACAGCTCCGCCACGTCAGGACTAGGAGAGGAGCGGGTGCTGCCGACCGGGGACAAAGTGGGCAGCGTGGGTTGGGTCTTGGGGGCAGGTGGGGTGCTCCGCGGCCCTCAGGTTCCTCATCATCCTTGAAAACCTCTTTGGTCCTGTCCCGCCATGGAGGGGGCAGCTGGCTCTGGCTGTCCTTGCCAACTGGGAAGTCATTTTGGCTCTCAGGGGCGGCAGGCGTCTGCAGGCCATCAGTGGAAACCCTGGGCCGGGGCAGGCTGGGGAGCCCAAGATCTGGGGCCCCTATGGGGGCATCTTCCTCAGGCAGGAAATTGATCAAAGGGTTCCCAGGGGTCTGCTCTGAGGGTGGGGGTGGGGAGCGGCTGGCCTGGCTGGGCCAAGGGCTAGGGGACCAAGGTCCCGGTGCCCCCTCCTCCTTGGCTGCGGGAGGCTCTGTGGCAGGCACGGGGCTACCCGTGGAGGGCACAGCAGAACGCTATTGCGGTGGGGGCGTCCGATCCCCTGTCCCCACCAGGTCTAGATTGGGCTCCGCAGAGGGCCCGTAGGACAGATCCTCGTGGAAGTTGATGAAATTGTAGTCGTAGTAGAAGTCATCCACAAACACGGGCCCCGGCAGCTCCAGCTCTGGGGTCTCCTCCTCAATGGCGTTGCCCATGGTGCCTGGCTTGGGTGATGAGGCGGGTGAAGGGTGTGGGGCCAGGTGGCGTGGGATGAAGTCAGCCTCGTTGAAGAGCTCGTGGCTGGAGGAGCCGCTGCCTGAGCCTTCAGGGCCCAGTGTGCCCAGGGACCACCGACAGAGTGGCAGAGAGCAGGTGACTTCGCTGGCTGGCTGCTGGGCCTCGTCACAGGGGACACCAGTGTCATTGATGCAGAGGACATTTCGGTGTTGAGTGCCCTCCCCACATGTCACTGAGCACTGCAGGGGAAGCCAGGGTGAGGGGCTTAGGCTGGGAGGCAGGCTGCCAGGGGACGCTGGGGCAAGGCTGGGTAACCTGTCCACTGCCCGATGTCAGAGTGGCAGAGTCCCCAGCCAGCCCTCTCTGGCCCTGCCCAGCTCAAGGCCACGGCTGTGGCCACACTTGCCAGGGGCTTCCTGATCCCTGAGGCTTTAGAGTCAGGGGCTAGACCCTGGAATGCCCAGGCTCTCTCCCACCCACAAGGGCTCCAGGAAGGCTGTCTGCCTTCCTGTAGCCGAAGACCAAGGGTGGAGCTGGAGGTGGGCCCCCTCCCATCCCACACTCACCTGAGACCAGTTCCCCACAGCCCAGGTGGCCGGACAGGGCACATGGCGGTTGCAAGGGGTTTC